>NC_029794.2:109018431-109023997 GCF_000816755.2 Arachis ipaensis | reverse complement strand
AATCTATCATCACATCCAATTTCCTTAATACCACCATTCCAATTCTCAACAACCATAACAAATCTCATCATTCAATATCTCAATTTATCAACTCTTAAACAATCATCTCTACTTACCAACAACATCAATAGGCATTCATAATCATCAACCATATCACAAACCTCCATCAACAACAATAAGTCTCACATTCATCATCAACCTTCATAATAATTAAAATACCAATAATCATCATCAAATCATATAATCATTATCATTATTATTCCAACTCCTTCCACACAACACCAATACAACATCAATCAATCCCCATCAACAACCCCAATCATCAATTTTTCTCATCAACATCATAATCAAACTCTAACATACACAACTCATAAAATGATCAACACAATTCACATGTCACTTACATAATTCAATCCTATCTTAAGGTCAACTAGCCTAAGTGTCCAGAAACATTACATATTACATAAAAGAAATCGAAACCATACCTTGGCCAATTCCCAAATGCTCCAAACACTAAAACGAAACTACCAAACTTGATCCAAAGCCTCAACCAACTCCAACAAACACCAAAGCTCAAACTAACAACACATATATCACCAAAATCAAAACCTAAGATACATAAAATAACTAAACACAAGGGTTTAGTGAAATATTACCTTACCCAATGAGATTAGGGATAAAATTAAACAATTACTCGCTACTAGAGATCACCTAAATAAGCAAAATCACAAAACTTGCTAAGAAACTAAACCCAAAATATGCAGGAACTTAGGGCTAGAAAATGGAGCATGAAGAGAGAAATCTTACCAGATTTCTTTATATAGAAAGGAAGAGCTCGTCAAGAGCTTCGCGTTCCTGCAAACGGCTCGTCAATCGGAGCTCCGTAGCTCAAGTTATGGTTCCCGGAAGTGGAGGATGAATAGTGCTCCCGTGGCTTCTCTTCTCTCTTCTCTCATAACCGAACTCCCTCTCTCTCTTTAATGAAAATGAGCTGAAAGCTCATTAAAGGAGACTTATATAAGTTGGGCTTGGGCCCAACTTGGACCCGGTCCAACCCGTTAGCATTTTTAATCCGTTCGGCCCAACTTTGGGCCAAACCTTTAACACTAACACCCGGTTTTCCATTCCTAATATGTTTCTAGGATTTTCGACTGTTTTTACTTTTTCTCACACAGAACCGGGCAGACTTAAACCGGTTTGACCAGTTCAACTGCCGGTTTGCGGTTTTCATGATTTTTTGCAAAAAAACACATTTTCTGACTCGGAAAGACCTACTGAGTCCAAAATCATATTTAAATCCCCAAATTCTCATTCTAACTTTCCGGAACTTAATTTTGGAATTTAAATTATTTTATTCGTAAAAAACCCAGTTCTTACACATGACGCGTATGCATGGAAAGCAAAAATGTCAAGCGACGCGTACGCATGGCCCACGCGTAAGCGTCAACGCTCGCACATGACTTTATTAAAGTAAAAACGCTGGGGGCGATTTCTAGGCTTCCCAAGCCCAAATCCAACTCATTTCTAAGCCTACTACATGCAGTCAAGGGGGGAGAACACAGAGTTTAGTTTTACACCATGTTTTAGTTAGTTTCTAGAGAGAGAAGCTCTCTCTTCTCTCTAGAATTAGGTTAGATGTAGATTAGGAATTCTTAGATCTAGGTTTAATTCATGCTTTGATTTACTGTTTCTTTTCAATTTTTTGTTCCTCTACCTTTGCTTTCTTAATTTTGTACTTTATTTCTTGTACTTGTTTACTTTGTTGTTGATGCACTCTTGTTTCTTCTATTTCTCTTTAATACAATTTATGTTGATTTCCTTTATTGTTGATTTGAGTTGTTGCTTTTAATTTCATTGCAATTAGTAGTTATAGATTTACATTTCTTGCAATTTTATCTCGCTTTCCTTTTGTGCCTTTCAAGTGTTTGACAAAATGCTTGGAAGGATGTTAGAGTAGATTTTTGTGTTCTTGGCTTGGGATGGTAACTTAGGTGAAATTGAGTTGCTAATCTCCAAGTCTTGATAATTGGTGTCTATTGACTCTAGCTCTCACTAAGTTAATTAGTGAGTGGTTAGAACTTATGGATTAGGATTGGTGTAGCTCATTTGACTTTCCTTTGTTTGTTAGAGGATGACTTAATGAGATTGATCCTTGCAATTATCATGTTGTGGTTAGTAACAAGGATAAAGATCCTTAACCATCAACCCTTGCCAAGACCTCTTTACATTTGAGTTTCATTTACTTTCTTGCCATTTATCTTTCATGTTCCTTATTCAAAATCCCAAAATATACATCCCATAACCAATAATAAGAACACTTTCCTGCAATTCCTTTGAGAGACAACCCGAGGTTTAATACTTCGGTTATTTTTATTGGGGTTTGTACTTGTGACAAACAATTTTTTGCATAAGAGGATTATTTGTTGGTTTAGAAACTATACTTGCAACGAGAATTTATTTGTGAAATTCTATGCCAACAAATTTTCCCTTCATCATCGCGCACTTCTTCCTCTTCCTGCTCATTGACTGGGCCCAACAGGAAATCCATTCATGCTAGAGTCTCTACAGACGGCGCCCATGTTCGGTAGCTAGTGTATCAACCGGACCCAACAGGAAATCTATTCTCTTCAACCTTCTCTTTAATTATGTTGAATGTCATATGAATGGTATGGATTGATATATTCGTCTGGATTTTGGATTACTGTCATTTTGAAATTAGATGGAACAGCCACAAAATGATGAGCAACTGTAATATAATGCTGTACAAGAATCCCAGACAGGTTCCTCTCGAGAAAAATTTGACTCGACTTGGGAATATTTCATTGTGAAGTATGATAAAAATCACAAGGCACAATATACATGTATCTTTTGTTTGAATACTTATAATAGATGGGGAATATATAGGATGAAATATCTTCTTGCAAAAATTTCAAGACAAATTAAAGTATGTAACAAAGTCACTGAAGAGGTTGAACTTCAATTCAAAAGAATTTTGATGGAAAAAAGAAAATTTGATGAGGAATCTTATGGTGGGGAAAGACAAGCACAAGAGTCTGAATTGCCTAACCCTGTACAAGCTGATGTTCCTACAACAACGGGAGACAAAGGAAAGAGAAGAGCTATAGTAGCTACACAAATTGGAAGTTACTTTAAAGAAAAGACTATTCCAAGATCTCAACTGACTTTGAAAAGTGTTTTGGCTAGTAAAGAAATTGTGCACAAGGCTAAGTTGGGACTTGCCAAATGGATCGTTGATGCACGTAGTCCTTTGAATGCAATTCAATCGCCTTACTTTCAATCTGCATTGGATGGTATTGCTGCAATTGGACCTGGTTTCAAGGGACCGTCATATGATGAAATGAGAGTTTATTTGCTGGCCGATCTTAAGAGAGAGTGTCAGTTGCTTGTTGAAAAGTATAGGATCTCATGGCAAAGCACCAGTTGTACACTGATGGTAGATGGGTGGACTAATCAAAGGGAACGAACTTTAATTAAATTTCTAGTTTATTATCCTGCTGGTATGTCGTTTGTTAAGACTGTTGATACTTTTGATGTGATAAAAACTGCCGATGCATTGTTTAATTTGTTTGCTGATGTTATTAAGTGGGTTGGGCCTAGTAACATTGTGCATGTGGTCACTGATAACGCTGCTAATTATGTATCTACTGAAAAACTCATTCATAAAAAATACTCAAATATATTTTAGTCTCCTTGTACTGCCCATTGTATCAATCTTATTTTGAAAGATATTGCAAGTATTCCTCACATAGCTGACCTTGCTTCCCGTGCTTCAAAAGTGACTGTGTTTGTTTACAATCATATGATCTTCTTGTCTTGGCACTACAAGAAAAAGTAATATTTGTAACAAAAAAAATTGTTACAAAAAACTGGAATTTTGAAACAAAAGAATTTTGTAACAAAAAAGGGGCCGTTACAGTATGTCCCGTTACAAAAAGTTTTTGTAACAAAAAATAAAACTGTTACAATTCAAAGTGATATTTTGTAACAAATTTTTCTAATACAAAAAACCAGAAATCGTTACAAAAGTGGTAACAAATTTTGATCTTCAAGGTATTTTTTGTGACAATCTATTTTTTCTATCATAAAATTTTGTTACAAAATGTAACTTGATTTTGTAACTTTTTTTCTTTAGTTACAAAAGTAAAATAATTATTTCGTAATAATTTTTTATTTTTTTAATTAACTGATATATCAACTACTTTACTGATCAAGTCGACATATATATAATATATAAAAACATAGATAATTCAAACATGTTTCATTTAACTAAAATTGTTTTAAAACAAAATAACATTAGTATCTCCATTAATTAGTTCTACAAGTTATATTTCTTACACTAGTTCAACCAAAAGTTAAAAGTCTAACATAGATTAGTGTTTCTATGAATCAAAATATTCTTGAGTCCTTTAAGTAGCATGTTGTCACCATTTTAGCACTCCTGTAAATGAGAAAAACCAAAATAAAAAATTAGAAACAAGATATAACACCAATTATAATTTTTTCCATAAAATTTTATCCAAAATATTTAGAAAAATTTTGGCAAAACCTCCCCTAAAACTTGGATATTTCCACCGTCTACGGTTTCATAAAAAACAGCCAATTCATTACTTATTTCTCAGCCAATACACAATATAGTAATTTCAAGGCACAAGTTACTAGGATTGTGAATTTGGGAACAAACAAAGATCCTAGATGAAATTGAACATATGATATCTTACTAGTACCTGGATATAGACATGAAAAATAAGTAACTATAAAGGTTTTAACTGTTCTTATTTTGGATATAAAGGCTAATCCAACCAGATTTAAAGCGGATAAGTTGATATGAACTCAAAAGTTGGTCATCAAGCAAGCACACAAAGTAGTAGATAAAACTATTGCATAGTCAAGGAAATAACTTACAACACCTGGCTTCAGAGGAGCATCAAAGATGACCATTGAACAATCATGAATGTCCATTTCTAGATAGTGACTGATGAGCGGATAATTTATACGCTTTTTGGCATTGTTTTTAGTATGTTTTTAGTAGGATCTAGTTACTTTTAGGGATGTTTTTATTAGTTTTTATGTTAAATTCACATTTCTAGAATTTACTATGAGTTTGTGTGCTTTTTTGTGATTTCAGGTATTTTCTGGCTGAAATTGAGGGACTTGAGCAAAAATCAGATTCAGAGGTAGAATAAGGACTGCTGATGCTGTTGGATTCTGACCTTCCTGCACTCAAAGTGGATTTTCTGGAGCTACAGAACTCAAAATGGTGCGCTTCCATTTGCGTTGGAAAGTAGACATCCCGGGCTTTCCAGCAATATATAATAGTCCATACTTTGACCGAGTTTAGATGACGCAAAAGGGCGTTTAACGCCAGTTCTACGCTGCAGTCTGGAGTTAAACGCCAGAAACACGTCACGAACCAGAGTTGAACGCCAAAAACACGTTACAACTTGGCGTTCAACTCCAGAAGAAGCCTCTGCACGTGTAACATTCAAGCTCAGCCTAAGCACACACCAAGTGGGCACCGGAAGTAGATTTATGCATCAATTACTTA
>NC_029794.2:109015007-109018423 GCF_000816755.2 Arachis ipaensis | reverse complement strand
CTGACAAACACTTTCGTTCTACATGCAAACAAGCTAGAATGAATATCTCTTGGATATCTAATACAGGGGACCGAGTCCGAGTTATTAGAATCCTCGTGGTATAAGTTAGAACCCATGGATGGCCATTCCTGAGATCCGGAAAGTCTAAACCTTGTCTGTGATATTCCGAGTAGGATCTGGGAAGGGATGGCTGTGACGAACTTCAAACTCGCGAGTGCTGGGCGTAGTGACAGACGCAAAAGGATAGTAAATCCTATTCCAGGATGATCGAGAACCTCCAGATGATTAGCCATGCCGTGACAGAGCATTTGGACCATTTTCACAGAGAGGATGGGATGTAGCCATTGACAACAGTGATGCCCTTACATAAAGCTTGCCATGGAAAGGAGTAGGAAGGATTGGATGAAGACAGCAGGAAAGCAGAGGTTCAGAGGAACGAAAGCATCTCTATACACTTATCTGAAATTCTCACCAATGAATTACATAAGTATTTCTATCTTTATTTTCTGTTTATTTATTATTATTATTCGAAAACTCCATAACCATTTGATATCCGCCTGACTGAGATTTACAAGGTGACCATAGCTTGCTTCAAGCCGACAATCTCCGTGGGATCGACCCTTACTCACGTAAGGTTTATTACTTGGACGAACCAGTGCACTTGCTGGTTAGTTGTGCGAAGTTGTGAAGTTATGATTGGACCATGGTATTGTGCACCAATTTGTTGGCGCCATTGCCAGGGAGAGAACGAACAACAAATTTTACAACCTCAGAGTAACAATTTCGCGTACCAAGTTTTTGGCGCCGTTGCCGGGGATTGTTCGAGTTTGGACAACTGACGGTTCATCGTGTTGCTCAGATTGGGTAATCTTCTTCTTATTTTATTTTCAAAAAGTTTTCAAAAAATTTTTCAAAAATCTTTCAAAATTTTTCCCTTTGTTTTCGAAAATTATTTCAGAATTTTTAAGAATTAATTCTAGTGTTTCATGAAGCATGTTGAAGCCTGGCTGGCTGTAAAGCCATGTCTAAATTCTTTTGGACTGAGGCTTCTAACCCATCATTACAAGAGCAAGCTAGCTGTTCCTAATCCACCTGCTGTTGTATGACTGATTTGTATCTTCTAAAGCTTGGCTGGCTATTAAGCCATGTCTAACCCTCAGATTGGAGCTTTAGACTAAGAGTGCAAGATTCTTGGAATTCATATTAAAAATTTTGGAATCCTTATTTTTCTTTTTCACATTAATTTTCGAAAAATACCAAAAAAAATTTAGAAAATCATAAAAATAAAAAATTATTTCATGTTTCTTGTTTGAGTCTTGAGTCAATTTTAAGTTTGGTGTCAATTGCATATTCATTTTGCATTTTTCAAAAAATCATGCATTCATAGAGTTCTTCATGATCTTCAAGTTGTTCTTGGCCAGTCTTCTTGTTTGATCTTCATATTTTCTTATTTTGTGTCTTTTCTTGTTTTTCATATGCATTATTGCATTCATAGTGTCTATACATGAAAAATTTCTAAGTTTGGTGTCTTGCATGTTTTCTTTTCTTGAAAATTTTTCAAAAATAAGTTCTTGGTGTTCATCTTGACATTCAAAGTGTTCTTGGTGTTCATCTTGACATTCATAGTGTTCTTGCATGCATTCATTGTTTTGATCTAAAAATTCTCATGCATTGAGTCTTTTTCATGTTTTTCTCTTTTATCATTAAAAATTCAAAAAAATAAAAAAAATGATCTTTCCCTTTTTCACTCATAAATTTCGAAAATTTGAGTTGACTTTTTCAAAACTTTTTAAAAATCTAGTTGTTTCTTATGAGTCAAATCAAATTTTCAATTTGAAAATCTTATCTTTTTCAAAAATCATATCTTTTTCATTTTTCTTATTTATTTTCGAAAATT
This sequence comes from Arachis ipaensis, assembly GCF_000816755.2. Taxonomy (NCBI): domain Eukaryota; kingdom Viridiplantae; phylum Streptophyta; class Magnoliopsida; order Fabales; family Fabaceae; genus Arachis; species Arachis ipaensis. The sequence goes on along the minus strand of NC_029794.2, from coordinate 109,016,526 downwards.
TTAAAAATATTTCTTAAAAATATTTTTCTTAATTTTACATCATATTTTCGAAAATATCATCAACAATTAATGTTTTGATTCAAAAATTTCAAGTTTGTTACTTACTTGTTAAGAAAGATTCAAACTTTAAGTTCTAGAATCATATCTTGTGATTTCTTGTGAATCAAGTCATTAATTGTGATTTTAAAATCAAATATTTTTCAAAACTAATTCTAATCATATCTCCCTATCATATCTTTTTTTAAAAAAATCTTATCTTTTTCAAAAATTTGATTTTTAAATATCTTTTCTAACTTCTTATCTTCTTATCTTTTCAAAAATTGAATTTCGAATCTTTTTCAACTAACTAATTGACTTTTTGTTTGTTTCTTATCTTTTTCAAAACTACCTAACTAACTCTCTCTCTTTAATTTTCGAAAATCTCTTCCCTCTTTTTCAAAAATTCTTTTTAATTAATTAATTATTTCAATTTTTAATTTTAATTTTAACTTTTTCCTAATTTTCGAAAATCACTAACCCCTTTTCAAAATTTTATTTTCGAAAATCCTCTTCCTCTCTCATCTCCTTCTATTTATTTATTCATCTACTAACACTTCATCTCACCTAAATTCGAACCCCCTCTTCCATCTGTGTTCGAATTTTCTCTTCTTCCCTTCTTTACATTACATTCTTTTCTTCTTCTACTCACATTGGGGAACCTCCATACCTGGGTAAAAAGGATCTCTATTATTATTATTTTTCTGTTCCCTCTTTTTCATATGAGCAGGAGCAAGGACAAGAACATTCTTGTTGAAGCAGACCCTGAACCTGAAAGGACTCTGAAGAGGAAACTAAGAGAAGATAAAATACAACAATCCAGAGATAACCTTACAGAAATTTTCGAACAGGAAGAGGAGATGGCAGCCGAAAATAATAATAATGCAAGGAGGATGCTTGGTGACTTTGCTGCACCTAATTCCAATTTACATGGAAGAAGCATCTCCATCCCTACCATTGGAGCAAACAATTTTGAGCTGAAACCTCAATTAGTTTCTCTAATGCAACAAAAGTGCAAGTTTCATGGACTTCCATCTGAAGATCCTTTTCAGTTCTTAACTGAATTCTTGTAGATCTGTGATACTGTTAAGACTAATGGAGTAGATCCTGAAGTCTACAGGCTCATGCTTTTCCCTTTTGCTGTAAGAGACAGAGCTAGAGTGTGGTTAGACTCTCAACCCAAAGATAGCCTGAACTCTTGGGATAAGCTGGTCACGGCTTTCTTAGCCAAGTTCTTTCCTCCTCAAAAACTGAGCAAGCTTAGAGTGGATGTTCAAACCTTCAGACAGAAAGAAGGTGAATCCCTCTATGAAGCTTGGGAGAGATACAAGTAACTGACCAAAAAGTGTCCTTCTGACATGCTTTCAGAATGGACCATCCTGGATATATTCTATGATGGTCTGTCTGAATTAGCTAAGATATCATTGGATACTTCTGTAGGTGGATCCATTCACCTAAAGAAAACGCCTGCAGAAGCTCAAGT
>NC_029794.2:109012033-109014992 GCF_000816755.2 Arachis ipaensis | reverse complement strand
AAAATCCAAAAGGAGAGTGCAAGGCCATTGAATTGACCATCATGGCCAAACCCACAAGAGAGGAGAAGGACGTGAATCCCAAGGAGGAAGACCTCCTGCGATGCCCAGTGATCAATAAGGAGTTTCCTTCTGAGGAACCAAAGGAATCTGAGACTCATCTAGAGACCATAGAGATTCCATTGAACCTCCTTATGCCATTCATGAGCTCTGAAGAGTATTCTTCTTCTGAAGAGAATGAAGATGTTACTGAAGAGCAAGTTGCCAAGTTCCTTGGTGCAATCATGAAGCTGAATGCTAATTTATTTGGTAATGAAACTTGGGGAGATGAACCTCCCTTGTTCACCAATGAACTAAATGCATTGGATCAACTGAGATTGCCTCAGAAGAAACAGGATCCTGGAAAGTTCCTAATACCTTGTACCATAGGCACCATGACCTTTGAGAAGGCTCTATGTGACCTTGGGTTAGGAATAAACCTCATGCCACTCTCTGTAATGGAGAAACTGGGAATCTTTGAGGTACAAGCTGCTAAAGTCTCATTAGAGATGACAGACAATTCCAGAAAATAGGCTTATGGACAAGTAGAGGACATATTAGTAAAGGCTGAAAGCCTTTACATCCCTGCTGATTTCATAATCCTAGATACTGGGAAGGATGAGGATGAATCCATCATCCTTGGAAGACCCTTCCTAGCCACAGCAAGAGCTGTGATTGATGTTAATAGAGGTGAAATAGTCCTTCAATTAAATGAGGACTCCCTTGAGTTTAAAACTCAAGGACATCCTTCTGTAAACATGGAAAAGAGGCACAGTAAGCTTCTCTCAGTACAGAATCAACTAAAGCCCCCACAGTCAAACTCTAAGTTTGGTATTGGGAGGCCTCAGCCAAACTCTAAATTTGGTGTTGAACTCCCATATCCAAACTCTAAGTTTGGTGTTGGGAGTCTATAAAATTGACCTGATCACCTGTGAGGCTCCATGAGAGCCCACTGTCAAGCTATTGGCATTAAAGAAGCGCATGTTGGGAGGCAACCCAATTTTTATTTAATTATATTTTTTATTAGTTATATGTCTTCATAGGTTCATGATCATGTGGAGTCACAAAAACAACTGAAAAAAATTGAAGAAAAATCAAAAACAGCATAAAAAAACAGCACACCCTGGAGGAAGAGTTCACTGGCGTTCAAACGCCAGTAAGGAGCATCTGGTTGGCGTTCAACGCCAGAACAGAGCATGGATCTGGTGCTGAACGCCAGAAACAAGCATAGAACTGGCGTTCAACGCCAGAAACATGCTGCATCTGGGCGTTGAACGCCCAGAACAAGCATCAGTTCGGCGTTTAAACGCCAGAATTGCATGCAAAGGTTTTTTACATGCCTAATTGGTGCAGGGATGTAAATCCTTGACACCTCAAGATCTGTGGACCTCACAGGATCATCTCAGGATCTGTGGACCCCACAAGATCCCCACCTTCCCTCCTCATAATCCTAGATTCTTCCACATCTCCTTCTTCATCTATTCTTTCTTCTTTTGCTCGAGGGCGAGCAATATTCTAAGTTTGGTGTGGTAAAAGCATTGCTTATTTTGCTTTTCCATAACCATTGATGGCACCTAAGGCCAGAGAAACCTCAAAAAAAAAAGAGAAGAGAAAAGGGAAGACAAAAGCTTCCACCTCCCAGTCATGGGAGATGGAGAGATTCATGTAAGGGATCTATAGCTCAGTGGTAGAACATTTGACTACAAATCAAGAGATTCCTGAGATACCTCAGGGGATACATTTTCCCCCACACAATTATTGGGAGCAACTAAGGATAGGAGCACCAAAATCACTAGGGATCAAGCAACAGAGACAAGGAAGAGACATAGAAGAGCTCAAGGACATCATTGGTTCCTCAAGGAGAAAACGCCACCATCACTAAGGTGGACTCATTCCTTGTTCTTAAACTTTCTATTTTTCGTTTTCTTATGTTAAATGTTTATCTATGTTTGTGTCTTATTACATGATCATTAGTATTTAGTATCTATGCCTTAAAGTAGTGAATATGAATCCATCACCTCTCTTAAATGAAAAATGTTTTTAATTCAAAAGAACAAGAAGTACATGAGTTTCGAATTTATCCTTGAACTTAGTTTAATTACATGAGCGGATAATTTATACGCTTTTTGGCATTGTTTTTAGTATGTTTTTAGTAGGATCTAGTTACTTTTAGGGATGTTTTTATTAGTTTTTATATTAATTCACATTTCTGGACTTTACTATGAGTTTGTGTGTTTTTCTGTGATTTCATGTATTTTCTGGCTGAAATTGAGGGACTTGAGCAAAAATCAGATTCAGAGGTAGAAGAAGGACTGATGATGTTGTTGGATTCTGACCTCCCTGCACTCAAAGTGGATTTTCTGGAGCTACAGAACTCAAAATGGTGCGCTTCCAATTGCGTTGGAAAGTAGACATCCAGGGCTTTCCAGAAATATATAATACTTCATACTTTGACTGAGTTTAGATGACGCAAAAGGGCGTTGAACACCAGTTCTACGCTATAGTCTGGAGTTAAACGCCAGAAACACGTCACGAACTAGAGTTGAACGCCAAAAACACGTTACAACTTGGCGTTCAACTCCAGAAGAAGCCTCTGCACGTGTAACATTCAAGCTCAGCCCAAGCACACACCAAGTGGGCCCCGGAAGTGGATTTATGCATCAATTACTTTCTTCTGTAAACCCTAGTAGCTAGTCTAGTATAAATAGAACTTTTTACCATTGTATTCATAATCTTGGTTCCTCCGGTTCCCCTCTGGGGCCGAGGCCAATGAACTCCATTATCACTTATGTATTTTCAATGGTAGAGTTTCTGCACTCCATAGATTAAGGTGTGGAGCTCTGCTGTTCCTCAGGAAGTAATGCAAAGTACTACTATTTTCTATTCAATTCAACTTATTCCGCTTCTAAGATATTCATTCGCA
>NC_029794.2:109008565-109011809 GCF_000816755.2 Arachis ipaensis | reverse complement strand
TATTAGAATCCTCGTGGTATAAGTTAGAACCCATGGATGGCCATTCCTGAGATCCGGAAAGTCTAAACCTTGTCTGTGGTATTCTGAGTAGGATCTGGGAAGGGATGGCTGTGACGAACTTCAAACTCGCGAGTGCTGGGCGTAGTGACAGAGCATTTGGACCATTTTCACAGAGAGGATGGGATGTAGCCATTGACAACGGTGATGCCCTTACATAAAGCTTGCCATGGAAAGGAGTAGGAAGGATTGGATGAAGACAGCAGGAAAGCAGAGGTTCAGAGGAACGAAAGCATCTCTATACACTTATCTGAAATTCTCACCAATGAATTACATAAGTATTTCTATCTTTATTTTCTGTTTATTTATTATTATTATTATTCGAAAACTCCATAACCATTTGATATCCGCCTGACTGAGATTTACAAGGTGACCATAGCTTGCTTCAAGCCGACAATCTCCGTGGGATCGACCCTTACTCACGTAAGGTTTATTACTTGGACGACCCAGTGCACTTGCTGGTTAGTTGTGCGAAGTTGTGAAGTTATGATTGGACCATGGTATTGTGCACCAGTTTGTTGGCGCCATTGCCAGGGAGAGAACGAACAACAAATTTTACAACCTCAGAGTAACAATTTCGCATACCAGTGACCTGAACCAACAAAATGTGACATGATTGAAGACCTCCAATCTCTATTAGCTATCATCATATAAATTAGTTCAGAAATCCAAACTAGCTATAAATCTCTAGCATAACAAATGGTTATTATGAAGTTCATATCTTTAATGATTTGACAGTGAAAGGATTAAAGGGTGCTTTAAGAAAGATACCTATAGAAGTTGGGTTCAACTTGTGGTCTTCCACCATTTTTCAATAGTCTAATCTCCTTGAATCCTTTTTGCAGCATATAAACCTCTGCAACCAGACCTTTAACAAGTTTTGCTATTTTATAAATAAAGCTTTAGGAAGCTAATTGAGTATACAATGAGTTAACATTCAACTGAAGGAAACAAAAAGTGACACTAAAAAAACATAGATATCTCTATCATGGAAATATTCAGGTCAGTAGCACACTTTAATGGCTATTAATTGTTATGAGATAGTCCGCATAATGCGTCAACGAGCATTAAGGCAAAATACAGGTAGATGTTCCCATGATTTAGATGATGAGATGATATTGAAAACAAAATTAATCAACTTAATCCCAACACTTTTAAATTGTCACGTAAATTTAGTCTTAAAATTTTCTCAAAATAAAATTTCCATCAAGTAAATATTATAGAACTAAATATATAGATTACCTTATAAATATCAGTGCAAAATGTGAATTTCATATGGCAGAGAACTCTAAGTCTAGAAAGAATGCCACTGTGTAGAACGACACCTCTCAACCAAGATTGTATAACTTTTGGAACTCACCTTGGCCTGGGTTTTAGAGTAGAAATAAACATTAGAATTTGGTTTATGTTCAAAATTAACACTAAATGCATAATTCATCATGGGAAGACTATGGCCCTTTCAAGCACTTGCCAATGTTAGCACACCAACAAGATCAAGACCAATAGACTCTGTTTTGTTAGCCTCAAACCACTTCAAATTAAATGCACTAGTGAAATCATCAACACTAAAAACATGAGTAGGCTTAATAGTCTCAATATCAATCAAGATTTGTGACCTATCCTCTAAGCTCCCCTTTCCAAACTCAAAGAGTATCACTTGATTTTGATAAATTTATAAAAATATTTGTAAAAATTATTTTCACACTATAAAGATTCTCTATTGAGCTTTCTCTTCTTTTTTGATAAAGCAAAATAATCAATTTAATTAGTAGAAAAACCTAAGAACGGAATCATATTTTTTTACAAAAATATTAAAATAAAAGTTACACACAACTAAAATATAAACAGAATAATTCACCTCACTTCCATTGCATTCAACAGAAAACCCAACTCAAAAGAAATCCCCAAAAAAGCACCCAAATATGTACACAAACAATTCAAAAATGCCGAATTGATATAGAGGGGTCGAGGCACCTGGGAAGAACTCCATAGTTCAAAGTGAGTTGGGGATACAACCAGTAATAATATAGACAACAATACTCAAATAAACTATACTTACCTTCAGCAGAGAAGCAATCAGACCAAACCGGCAGCAGAGGAAGCACGGCTGAACCAGATTAGCAGAGGCAAAGGACGATGTGCGGAGCAGAGCTGACGAAATGGTGACCTCGAACAGCGACGACCACCACCACCACGAAGACCACCACGAACGACGACGCGGGCTCCATCACCACGACCGTGAAGCACGACAGCGGCGTCTTCCCTCTCTCAACGGCGTTCTTCTCTCCGTCGGCTTGCCTCCATCCACAAGCTTCTCTCTCAGCAAACCCGGGCAGTAGAAACGCAGGAGCTCCATCGTGCTTCTCTCTTGCAAGCTGGCAAGAACGACGGTGACACTAGCTTTGATGACGGCTCCATCATTGGCAGCGGCAGTGACTGACGCGACGATGGCTCCGACGGCTGCGCGACGTAACCTCCTCTCTCTTCCTCGCGAGTTCGTCCCCCTCTCTCTCTCCTGACGCTCCTGTCGACGACGGCGATGATAGTGAGGCAGGACGGCAAGCTGGACGCGACGACACGGCAGCAAATCCCGCGGCGCCATGCCGCCATCTGATGCCAGGGCATTTTGGCCAGTTTCACTGACCTTTTCTTTACTGTTTTTAAGGTAGTTTCATGCATTTTCTTAGAAAATAAGCTAGTTTTGGGTAGATATTCACTTACATCTTGGTTCAAGCATACATTGTGCACTTTACATGATTCCATGAGAATTTTGCATGAATTATATGACAAATTAGATGATGCATGACTCATGACTTGGACTAGAACTTTGATGCACTTTGTTACTTGATTTCAGGACAATGCCAGGGCATTTTGGCCAGTTTCACTGACCTTTTCTTTACTGTTTTTAAGGTAGTTTCATGCATTTTCTTAGAAAATAAGCTAGTTTGGGGTAGATATTCACTTACATCTTGGTTCAAGCATACATTGTGCACTTTACATGATTCCATGAGAATTTTGCATGAATTATATGACAAATTAGATGATGCATGACTCATGACTTGGACTAGAACTTTGATGCACTTTGTTACTTGATTTCAGGACAAAGAAAGCAAAGAAGAACCACGTTAGCAGTCACGTTAGTCCCACTAACGTGACCTCTAACGTGGAATGGGTGCTAACTTGCAAA
>NC_029794.2:108989788-109002284 GCF_000816755.2 Arachis ipaensis | reverse complement strand
TAAGTGTCACTAACGTTCTCGAAGGATTGGCATTACTACGTTAGAAGCCACGTTAACCTAGTTAACGTGGACTCTAACGTAGGGACAAGGGAGGACTCTCCACGTTATTGGAAAAGGTAAGTCCCAATAACGTGTGCGAAGGACCAAGAGGCAAAGTTAGTGGTCACGTTAGTGCCACTAACGTTGAAGTCAACGTGATCATATTTGGGTTAGGAACGTTAGTGAAAAAGGTGATTGTCACTAACGTTCTCGAACCCACACTTTCACTTAACGTTGACACCACTAACGTCTTAAGCCAAAGTCTCTGCCTACTTTACCTTTTCTCTCTGCAAGCAAAGCTAAGCCCAAAGAAAAGGATAACTGCTTCAAACTCAAGATCCAGAGGCCCATACCCAGGACTTGAAGAGCCAACTAGAATATCAGAAGAGTAGTATATATAGGAGTAGCTTTGAATTAGTTTAGGGGAGTTGGAAACTTTAGGGAGCCTTTGGCATAGAACTACTCTCTGTATTTTACTTTCTCTGCACTTCTAGTTTTACTTTCATCATGTATTCTCCATCTTTGTTTTCATTTTCCAGAGCTATGAACAACTAAACCCCTTTCATTGGGTTAGGGAGCTCTGTTGAAATTTGATGGATCAATATTAGTTTTCATTCTCCTTCTTCTCTCTTTTCTCTTATCTCTTCTCATGAGTAATTGACCAAGGAATTGGCTATTGATCAAGATTTGAGAGATTGAATTACCAAGAAATTGGAATTCGATCACTTAAGATTGCCAAGGAGATAAATGAATGCATTGATTGAGGAAGAGATAAAAATGAACTTGATCCGGAGAATGCAACATCTCCTGAGCCCAATGAACTCCCAATTTATGATCTTACCTATTCTCTTTAATTTCTGCCATTTAGTTTTATGAGCAATTACCCCATTCCCATTTAAGATTCTGCAATTTACTTCCGCCATTTACATTCAGCTCTTTATTTCTAGCATTTACTGTTTCTGCTATTTACTTTCCCGCCATTTAATTTTTTGCAAATGTCAAATCAAATTCTGGTTCGCTCAACTAGAAAATTCCTCTAATTAAAGTTGCTTGATCAATCAATCTCTGTGGGATTCAACCACACTCTATTGTGAGTTTTTACTTGACGACAAATTCGGTACATTTGCTGAAGAAAATTTGTGAGAGACAAGTTTTCGTGCGTATCAAGTTTATGGCGCCGTTGCCGGGGATTGATTTTGTATCAACAATGATTAAGTTAGAGGATCACTAGATTGAGCATTTTTTTATTCTGTTGATTTAAATTTCTGTTTGAGCAATTTACTTTCGGTTGCAGTTGTTTTTATTCCCATCCCTTTAACCCCTTTATTCCAGTTGTTTACACTCTGTTTCACTCACCCACTAACTGTTCGATATATTGCATCACTCAACAGTAATTTTTTTTGACACTAGTGCTTTCTGCATCTATTTCCTTGCTTGTGCCTTGTTGGTTGTATGACAGGAAGAAGAAGCGGGGCTTCAAATTTCTTTGATTCTGAACCTGAGAGGACCTTCCTTAGATTAAGGAGGGAAGCAAGAGAAAAGAGAGTAGTTGGTGCTGAGGAAGAGGAAGAGTACTTTGAACCAAACATGGAGGAGAATATGGAGAACCATCATGAAGAAGAGGCTCACAACCATGGCAGAGAAGGTCTAGCAAATCATGCTAGGCAAGAGAGAAGAGTTCTGGGTTCTTACATCAACTCAAACCCAGGAAACTGTGGGAGTAGCATCCAAAGGCCAACCATACATGCCAACAACTTTGAACTAAAGCCACAGCTCATCACCCTTGTTCAGAACAACTGTTCATTCGGAGGGAGTGTCCAAGAAGACCCCAATCAATATCTAACCACCTTCCTGAGGATATGTGACACTGTGAAGTCTAATGGTGTTCATTCTGACACCTATAGACTACTTCTGTTCCCTTTCTCACTCAAGGACAAGGCATCTAAATGGCTGGAGTCCTTCCCAAAGGAGAGTTTGGCAACCTGGGAAGATGTGGTAAACAAATTCTTGGCAAGATTCTATCCTCCTCAACGGATTAACAGGCTGAGAGCTGAGGTGCAAACATTCAAGCAGCAGGATGGTGAGACTCTATATGAAGCATGAGAGAGGTTTAAGGACCTAACAAGGAGGTGTCCACCAGATATGTTCAATGAATGGGTGCAGCTACACATTTTCTATGAAGGTCTTTCCTATGAATCAAAGAAGGCAGTAGAGCACTCATCCGGGGGATCTCTGAACAAGAAGAAGACCATTGAGGAGGCCATAGATGTCATTGAAACTGTAGCAGAGAATGACTACTTCTATGCCTCTGAAAGAGGAAACACTAAAGGAGTGATGGAGATAAACAATGTGGATGCACTGCTGGCCCAAAACAAGCTCATAACCAAGCAGCTGGCTGACCTCACCAAGAAGATGGAGAGGAACCAAGTAGGAGCAATCACCACCTCATCAACAACCCAAGAAGAAGTGAATGAAGAAGCAGAGGGTAGTCAGGAACAAGCCAACTACATTGGGAATTCACCTAGGCAAAACCATGATCCATACTCCAAAACCTACAACCCTGGATGGAGAAACCACCTAAACTTTGGGTGGGAAAATCAACAAGATCAAAGCCAGGATCAAAGACGACACAACCACAACAACAATGAATCCCACCAACATGCCACACCTAGACCATATCAGCACCCACATAACCACCCCTATCAACACTTCTACCAAAGCCAAACTAACCTTTCGCATCCCTCCAATCTCAACTCACCATCACCTTCTGATGACAGGCTCTCAAGGATTGAGAACTTACTTGAAGGCATATGCAAAGAGATTCAAGACAACAAGGTGTTCAAGGAGGAAGTGCGAGCCAATTTTAAGAACCAGGGAGACACCATCAAGAGGTTGGAATCTCAAGTGGGTATCTCTCTGAGCAGATTCCCAAACTACAGATGGATTCCCAAGTGACATAGAGAAAAATTTGAGAGGTGAAACAAAGAAAGTAAGATGGAAAGATTGCAAGATGGTCACTACAAGTGATAACGAGACTGAGGACAAGCCAAACAAGCCGCCAGAACAACCTGGAGATACCTCAGCAGAGAAGAAGAAAAAAGATCACCAAGAACCAAAAATCTCACAACAGGAGCTGCTGAGACTCTATGCACCCTTTCCCCAACTACTCAATGGTGCTGTGAAAAAGAGAATATACTCAAGATTTCTTGACTTGTTTGCATCTCTGCATGTAAACATACCATTCATCAAGACCATCCAACAAATGCCTGCATACATCAAGTATATGAAGGAACTGCTTCCCAAGAAAAGCTCACTCAAGGGAGGCCAAACTATAGTGATGAACAAGGAGTGCAGTGCCCTCATTCAACCAGAGTTACCTACAAAAAGAAAGGACCCAGGGAGTTTTCACATCCCCTGTGCCATAGGAGAAACAATGTTTGATAAAGCACTTTGCGATTTGAGAGCAAGCATCAACTTAATGCCTTTATCCCTTATGAAGAGGCTGCAGATCAATGAGATAATGCCCACAGATGTAGTCATCAGGCTAGCTGATAAAACTCAAAAACAAGCAATAGGAGTGGTGGAAAACGTGTTGATAAAGGTTGGGAAATACTTTCTTCCCACAGACTTTGTCATATTGGACATGGAAGAGAGTCACACTCACCCAATCATATTGGGAAGACCATTCCTAGCTACAGCCAGAGCACTCATAGATGTGGAGCGAAGGGAGCTAATCTTGAGGATCCATGATGAACAGCTCACCTTCACTATTTTCAAACACTCACAAGAAACAGATCAAGAGAACAAGGAACCGAGGAAGGATCACAGTGAGATACTGAAGGAAGAAACAAGCACTGAAGCACAACCAGCACATCTGGGAACTCCCTTGATTGATGAACAAGGCAAACAGCAACTGCCACAGCTCAAAGAAAATCAGGAGGAACCTAAACCACCAGAATCATATGAGACCAGTAACCACATTGCCTTAGAGGAGGAGGTCACAAAGAGTAAGACAACATCACAAGGAACAAAGAAGAAGGTACCAAGGAGGTGGAGGAACAAGAAGATCCCTATCGAGGACTTCTCTCCAGGGGATAAAGTGATCTCAGCTTACTTCCCAGATATCCCCCCTGATCTCCCCACTATACCATCTCAGTTACCTAAGGTCTTCACTATCAACAGAGTTCTCTCCTTGGAACATGTAGAGATCATTGATACAACCAATGGATATAAGTCCACAGTAAGAGGGGAGGACTTGAAGCATTATCAACCTCCCTGATGAAGGGGAAACGTCAAGCTAGTGACGCTAAAGAAGCACTTCATGGGAGGCAACCCATGTTTTATATGCTTTTAGAAAATAGTGAATAAGTCAATATCCATGAATTCCAAACCAAACTTGACAAACACTTGGTGAAATCCTTAGTATGCAGTATATAGTGAAGATTAAGTTTGGTATTCAGAGCATGCCAAGAGAGCATGAATGCAACTCAGAGCATGCTAGTCTTGGAGCCTTGAACAAAACTCTTTCATCACAATGCTACAAACTAAGTTTGGTGTCACCCAAGGTGCCACCAATGTGCATATAAGGATACACAGTTAGTTAGTTAGTTGGTGTTCATGAATAAACAATCTAGTTCTTTTTCTTAATTATTCTAGCCGTAAAGTTTAATTTCTCAATGATATTAATTTTTCTTATTTTATTTTTATAGGAAAAGGGAAAGGAGCATTGAAGGGGATTGATTGGACAATTAAATGAGGAAGGTTCGGACACCACAAAAGGAGGGTACAACACACGTGCCCCAAGGGGGAATGCATTGAAAAATGTTGCCATGCAACATTGAAAGAATGAGACCCTTGAAGACCAAACCAATCTCCCTCATAAAGATGAGGATCCTTGTGCTCATGCCCTGCAGAACCCTATCCGTTCATCATACACCAACCCCATCAATCCACACCTTTCATCCACACACCACTTCCCTATATAAGTGGTTGCACTAAGTACACCCATTAACATTCCAAATTCACTCCCCACACTTCCCATTCTCGAAAGCCAAAACTCTCCCCCTTCATTGCACCAAATTTTAACCCAACCAAATTCCCTCGCCTATCCATACCTTCACCCACATCCTACTTATGGCATCTCCAAGCTCTAAGAGAAGAAAGGGAAAGGAACCTATGGAGCAACGTCAGTTCAATGCAGGGAGATTCAAAAGTGCATTCCATGAGCTTGAATTTGAACGGATAAAGCTCAAAAAGGTACTGCCCGAGTTAACTTTCCAAATCAATGAGGACGATTGCCCACATATTCGGGAGAAAATTGAACAAAGAGGGTGGCAAAGGCTCACGAACCCAGAGGGAAAGATCAATGCAAACCTCATCAAAGAGTTCTATGCAAATATGGTTAGAGAAGACAAAACCAAGGCCCCAACCTTCAAAAGCTACGTAAGAGGAAAGGAGGTGGACTTCAGCCCAAATGCTATAACAAGAACTCTTCACCTGAAATCACCACATTTTGATGAGCTCAGTTATCATGCAAGGATAAGTAAGAGCCCTGACAATGATGAGCTCACAGAAATCGTGACTGGCATATGTGTTATAGCAGCTGACTGGGAAAGGTATGCAGATGGGAGACCCCAGTTCATCAAGAGGGGAGACCTTAGCCCGGAAGCCAAGGGATGGTTTGAACTCGTGAGGAGGTCTATCCTCCCAGCTGCAAATAATTCAGAGGTCAATATTAATCGAGCTACTATGGTACATTGCCTAGTACAGGGTGGAGAAATCAATGTGCATGAACTCATAGCTGAGGGGATTCAAGAGTCGGCTGAGAAGGTCGATTCGGGTGCTAGGCTTTGGTAACCCAGCACCATTCTCAGATTGTGTACAAAAGCCAAGGTAGTCTTCGAGGATAGCAATCCAGACTGGGTGAATCCTGGGAGGCTAGTTACACTCTAGCGTCTGATCTATACTACTCCCGCCCAACAACAAAGAAGACCCCAAATAGGAAAGCGAAAAGTGAAAGAAGGAGCTCACCAAGAGGAGTCTCATCAGGAAGAATATCAACAAGAAGAACATCATGACCCAACCAACTTGAATATGAATTACCTTCTAAGAGCCATTGAAGATTTGGGGATGAGACATATGAAAGGACAAGAACAAATACTACGCCTTCAGTCTAACTGGATGAGCCAACAAGAGGAGTGGCAGAAACAACAAATGGAGCAGCAACAGGAACACTACTCCCAACTCACTCAAGCCATCCACAAAGTTACAGAGAGGCAAGAACGTCAAGATAAGCTCTTGCAAGAACTCAATCAGCGGCAAATAGCTGAATGAACCTAAGTTGCTATGCATGAAACCACCATAAAACCAGGGACATGACTTCCACAAGAATGACTCATTTTCTCTTGGAGTTCCATCATGTATTCTCCATCTTTGTTTTCATTTTCCAGAGCTATGAACAACTAAACCCCTTTCATTGGGTTAGGGAGCTCTGTTGTAATTTGATGGATCAATATTAGTTTTCATTCTCCTTCTTCTCTCTTTTCTCTTAATTTTACTAGAAAGCTTTTGATCTTCATCCAATTGGGTAGTTATCTTGGAAAAGAAGCTATTCATACTTGGATCTCTTCTGAACCTTGAAAGAGGAATGAAGAGATCATGCTAGAAATGCTTTCTCATGCTGGACCAAATTGGGTTTGGATGGGTATGTGACTATAATCCTACGAACACTTGATTTGGGAAATGCATGTGGTATAATTAGTGACCATACATCATCTCTTCTCATGAGCAATTGACCAAGGAATTGGCTATTGATCAAGATTTGAGAGATTGAATTACCAAGAAATTGGAATTCGATCACTTAAGATTGCCAAGGAGATCAATGAATGCATTGATTGAGGAAGAGATGAAAATGAACTTGATCCGGAGAATGCAACATCTCTTGAGCCCAATGAACTCCCCATTTCTGATCTTACCCATTCTCTTTAATTTCTGCCATTTACTTTTATGAACAATTACCCCATTCCCGTTTAAGATTCTGCAATTTATTTTCTGCCATTTACATTCAGCTCTTTATTTCTAGCATTTACTATTTCTGCTATTTACTTTTCCGCCATGTAATTTTCTGCAAATCTCAAATCAAATTCTGGTTCGCTCAACTAGAAAATTCCTCTAATTAAAGTTGCTTGATCAATCAATCTCTGTGGGATTCGACCTCACTCTATTGTGAGTTTTTACTTGACGACAAATTCGGTACACTTGCCGAAGAAAATTTGTGAGAGACAAGTTTTCGTGCGTATCACCATCCCTCCCCCTCTCTTCTTCTTCTCCCTCAGTGGAGTTGGAGGCGCAGAGAAGGGGTTGAGTGAGGCTCAGAGCAAAGGAGTGATGAATTAGGGTTTTTCTTTTTCTACAGCTTTACATATTTTTTTTTTTTACATTTTGGCTTTTGTTTCTTTTTTGTGATAAACAAATAATTTGTTACAAACAATGTTGAATTTTGTGACAAATTAATTTTTTGTTATAAAACAATTGGAGTTTTTGAAACAAAAAGATATTTTGTTACAAAATATTTCAATTTTTTGTAACTACTTTATTTTTTGTTGTAAAATATTATAATATTTTGTAATAAAACACCAGTTCGTTACAAAAACTAACATAATTTGTAACAAAAAAATCAGGTTGTTACAAAACATTATTCTTCTGTAACAATTACCAATTATTATTACAAAAAATCATCTTTTTATAACAATTTTAAATTTGATACAAAATTTTTGTTGCAAATATTCCATTTTCTTGTAGTATGGCTTAGAAAAAAAAAGTTGGAAAGAAATTGTTCGACTAGGAGTCACACGTTTTGCCATTGTTTTCATTACTTTAAAAAGTATATATGATCACAAGGAAGATTTGCAGGTATTGATGGTAGACAAATATTTCACTTCTCATAAATTAGCCAAAAGTACTAATGGAAAGATTGTTAGTTCAATTGTCTTGGATAGTAAGTTTTGGCAAGATTGTGTGACCACTGTGAAAATTGTTGGTCCTCTTATTAAGTTGTTGAGGCTTGTTGATGCTGATGAAAAATCCTCTTTGGAATACGTGTATGAAGGTATGAAAAGAGCTAAAAATGCTATCAAGACAATGTTTAGAAATCGAAAAGCTGCTTATACGCCATACACGAGTATCTTGAAAATGAGGTGGGATAAGCATTTGAAGCGTGATCTCCATACGGCGGCGTACTTTTTAAATCCACGCATTTTCTATAGTGAGGGTTTTGTTGAGAAGGCAAATATCTTGAGATCTTTACTTGATTTGCTTGATGTTGAAACACTTTGTGATGACTCAGTTGCCGCAATGCAAGAGATACAGCTGTATCGAGATTGTAAAGAAAGTTTTGGGAGGGAAAGTGCTAAGAGAGCGGCACCAAGACTCGAACCTGGTAAGTTATTTTATATCTAAGTTTAGTTTAGTTTGAAAGTTTAATATGTTGAGTGATAAACATTAAAAAGTATTTGATTTTTATATCTATGTAGGTGAATGGTGGAGGCTACACGGTGGGAGTGCTCCTAATTTTCAAAAAATGGCAGTCCGTCTTCTTCATCAAACCTCTTCTTCATCTGGATGTGAGAGGAATTGGAGCCTTTTTGAACAAATCTATTCAAAGAGGAGGAACCGGTTATAGCATCAAAGGCTAAGTGACATTGTTTATGTCACCTATAACCTACGCCTTCAATCTAGGTTGCATTGAAAGAAGAAGAATTATGATCCAATTGACATTCAAAGTCTTAACACGGTAGATGAGGATGATCCTGAATTTACTAATGGAGATGTTGAAGGCATTGAAAGTTTAATATACACTAATAATGCTATGCCTTCGTATCCTAATGGTGAGTGACATAGTAAACTTTGTTTTATTCTATAAAGATATATGTCATTAATATTGATTTCTTATTGAGTTTTTTTTTCCTATTTTATTAGATGGAGGAGACATGGAAGTTGAAGTAGATATACCTGATGTTGTAATTGAATCCTCAAATACTTCTTTTGGTGGTACTTCTGAAGATGGTGGCTTTGGATTACCTATTTATGATGGAGACATCGAAACACTTAATGATGATTATGACTTTTGATGAGTAGTGTCTTTGTTTAATTGAAGTATTATTTGTTCAATGTTGTTTCTTTTGGTTGCAAAACATTTTGTGTTTGTCATTTATGTGTGTTTTGATTTTCTTTTGTTATAAACTTTTATATTTGAAGTTGTTTATGACCTTTTAATGATAAATTATGAATAATTTATTTTGTAAAATTGTTAAATTTTGAATTTTATTAGTTTAGAAATTATTGAATTTAAACTTTTAAAATTATGTATTGAATTTTTTATAATTTTACTTTATATTTAATTAAACCGGTTCAACTCTAGTTGAACTATTGAACTATTGAACCAGTCACTCGACCGGTTCGATGACTGGTCCAATTCTCGCCACCTTGGTTAAAGAGTTAGCTATAGATGCATATCTCTTGATAAAATGTCTATAGTAACCTGCCAAACCCAAAAATTCTCTTGCATTTTATCTTTCTCCGTGTTGACTCCTTTGCCATTGATGATATGACCCACATAATCAATGTTTACCAAATGAACATTTGGATAATTTTACAAAAAGGAATTCCTTCTTTAGTTCTTCTAGAACCTTCTGAAGATGTTGGAGATGTAGGGGTCACAATGGGCTGTAAACTAATATATCATCAAAGAAAACTAGCACAAATTTTTTTAAAAAATCTTGAAAAATGTTATTCATCAATGCTTGAAATGTTTCTGGAGCATTATTGAGTCCAAACGGCATCACTAACCATTTGTAATGCACTAAATGAGTCTGAAATGTTATCTTATGTCTATCATCTGAGTTGACCAAAATCTGGTAATACCCTAACTTCAAGTCTAATTTAAAGAAGTATTTTGCCCCAAATAGTTCATCAATAAACTCATCTATTGTTGGAATAGGAAATAAATATTTGATTGTAATTGTATTTAAGGCCCTATAGTCTGTGCAAAATCTCCAAGTGTCATTTTCTTTTTTACTAGCAATACTAAAGAAGAAAAAGGGCTCTTACTAAGTTGTATAATATCCTCTTGCAATATTTTTCTAATCATCAGTTCTATTTGTTCCTTTTGATTACGAGGATATCTATAGGGTCTTACGTTCACCAGTGTCGCATCCGCAATCAATGGAATACAATGATCATTAGACCTTTGTGGTGGCAAGCGCACAGGTTCCTCCAAAATTTCCTTATAGCTATGAAGTATTAGTGCTAGCTCTGGTTTCATGTCTTATGGTGAGGTAGGAAAATTCTCTACTTGCTTCTCTGTTTGTGTAGGTGTGATGTACATGGTATAGGCCTCAGTTATAGCATATGTGTTATGCAACCTACGAACATGATGGAATTGTGCTTCTTGAGGTAAAATGTTATGCTCCCCTTGTAATGTAATTAATTTACCATGGTGAAAGAACCAAATCTGCAGAGCATCATAATTCGCCAAATGTTCTTTGAGGGTCTTTAGTCATGCCCCACCCAACACTAAATCAGCCCCTGAAATGGAAGAAGATGAACCGACATGTTCAGTGTGTGTCCCTGAGCCAAAATACTTATATCTTTCACTAGTTCTTTCACATCCATTAATTGTCCATTTCCAACAAGTACGCAAAATCGTGTTGAAGGTTCAGTAGGAAGTTGCAGAAATTTTGCAAAGCATGGCTGCAAGAAATTATCCGGACTTCCACCGTCAATAAGAACTTGCACTTTCACCCTTTTAGTTGAAGCTGTGAACTGAATGATTTCCATGGAATGGCGTTAAATGAGAGGAGATGAGCCACATTCAACTGTTGTGGTTGAGGTTCAAGTGACTTGTCTTCATGGGTTATGTTTGCCTCATCTAAATCAACATTGCACTAGGAAAATTCTTCCAATTGTAGGACCATGAAACCTCTGTTGGGGTATTTATGATTGAAGGAGAATTTATCATCACACCAATAACACAAACCTTTGTAACGTCTCAATTACATCTCAGCTGGGGATACTTTTTACTGATTTATTGAAGGGTTTGGTGTCGGGAGTGGGTAAAAGTGGTGGTAGAGATGGTTTAGGACTTTGGGTGGCGGTCTTGGGTTGTTGGAATTGGTGTTGTGTGTAAGATTTTGTCTATTTGTGGAGGGAAAATTCGGTGTTCTAAAGGTGGTGGTGTATTTTTCTTCATATAATTTGTCTAGTAAGACTGTATGAATGAGAGAGTTTGGGCATTGAGCTATCACATCTCTCTTGATATCTGCTTTAAGGCCACTAATAAAATAATCAGTCAATGCTTCAAGGGGGTTAATTTGTGATCTATTTGCTAGAGCAGTAAATTCAAGGTAGTAATCCCCTACTGACTCTTGTTGAGTAAGCTTGAATAGAGCAGCTTGAGGACAATCAAACATGGAAGGACCAAACTCAATTTCTACTGCTCGCTTTAACTCGAACCAAGTTGTAAATGATTGGTTTCTTTGCATCATTTGGAACCTTGAAACAACTCCTTTGTCCATATGAATGGCAGCAACTAATAATCAAAGAATTGATCTGCATTAAATATGCAACACAAAGCATTGTTGCCATCAAATTTGAAAAAAATCAAAATCGAGCCTTCTTGGGCTTATGATGGTGCGATTCATGATGGAGGTGGTCGGAGAGTTCGAATCATGGCCATGAGCGTCTCGTTGATCCTTGAAGGAGGATTCAATGAGCGTCTTTATCCCATCAAACTGCTTTTGGAAATTGTCAGCTATGGTCATTGAGAACACGTGTTGTTTTTCCGCTAACTTTACCGCAAAGGAGCGTTGTTCATCAGCTTTTTGCTCCATCAATGCATACATCTCATTGTGGATATTTTTTAATCCAGCATCTGAATCCTTCAAGTGAGTGTTCTCTGCCATGGGATATTGAAAGCACCAGTAGAACAATTTGTTAAACAGCTGGTGGGTACAAGCTAATTAATGAGATGAACATAACAATGAACAAGTGAAGTATAATGTTCTTGCGTAAGATAAATAGATAATTACAAGAAGTAGCTGAAAGTATATAAGATGTATATCGATTGGTGAGGGAATTCAAGTTGTAGGGGAGTTCTATGGGAAGCTTAACTACATGGAACAAGTGTATGAATTGGAATAAGAATAATGTGAAGTAAAGATAAACAAGAGAAAAAGACCAAAGAGAAAGAAGATACCAGGAAGGAAAGAAAATATGATTTAATGCCTAATGAGTATAGCTCCTCAATTGAGTATTTGTTGTTTTCATTCTAGTGCTTTTTCTCACCTCTTGAACCTGCGGTTCATGGGTCATCTGTGTTTTTTTCATAACAAACTCTGTATTTGGCACTACTCTATTGTGAAAATGACTTTGTCGTCCTCTTTATTGTTTTTCTTTGTTA
>NC_029794.2:108987452-108989257 GCF_000816755.2 Arachis ipaensis | reverse complement strand
TTTAGTACAGTATAATTAAAACTTTTTTTTTTAAAAGAAGAAACACCACCATGAGCATGGATTTTAATTTTTATAACTGCTTCACCAAAAAGGAAAGTGGGATGCTAGTCCAGCTAGCTAGATTACATACAGTTGGGTCACCATATGAATTTAATAGAGGCCCAACAAACTGTTCATGGATGTATCCCAATTAAGTTAAATGAAACACTCATGGGCCTAATTGAATCTCTTGCCAATAACAGAATTAATTAATCGGCCTTACTCCCAAAGACAAACAACGGAAACGTTAGTCCACAACCCTTTTTCCTTCTAAGATGACAAAGTATTTTAAAAAAAAAAAAAGTGAAAGGAGAATAGAGTGCTTCTCCTATGGGAAATTGTTATACAAAAAACTCAACTGACATAATTATTTTACTGATTTTTCATTAGTACTATCATTCATAAGAAATTATATTCAATACACTCGACCATCACATTATGAGAGATTGATCCGATCTCAATTAACAGCCCTAACTTCTTTTGGGAGTTGGGACCTACGGCAATCATGCTCAATCCCTTTTAGGGTATACACAAGATTTGATTTCTCTACAATTAGTTACTTCACATCATCATTGGTAACACATTTTCAAACAAAGTTTGTAGCACTAAGCATTTTTAAATTTATTTGTAAGGGTTGCAACTTGGCAAGGTATTGATTGTGACTTAGGTAGCAGTTGTTTTCTTGGTATTCATATTTATAAAGGGCTAATTAGTCATTTTCCATTGCTTGCAATTTGCAAGAGACATTATTATCATTATGAGTCTGACCACTAACTAAGTGGCTGAGGTTGAAGCATCATTCTTAATTAGCAGCTTCGACGTGGTCTCCTATCAATGTGTAAGAATGTTTGATGTTGAAGTGGAACTAAAGCTGGGCAAGGTGGATTTATAATTAAAATCAAAGCAACCTCATTCCTCATAATGCTTGAATATAAACCTTTTTTAAAACTTTTTTCCTTAAACAAATTTAGTTCCATTTGTGAGTCCGTAAAATTGTGTATTGGCATGCGTTGACTCTATATTTGCGTGTCTTTTGAAATTTCAACAATGTTACATGTTTAGTAGACATTATTATTTTAGGTCAGTATTTAACCAATAATAACTTATAATCACATTTATTAAAATTTATACAAATAAATTAATATAATTTATATTTATATTTATCAAAATTTATACACATAAATTAATAAAATTTATTATTCAAAAATAATTTAGTATTTATGCTAGTCGTCAAATATTAATCAAAATTATTAAAAACTACCGGTTCCAAAATAGCCATCAAATATGGTTTTAATGGTGTGAGATGAGTGTGAAATTTCATCCAATGACTCACTTTTCTTTACTAGTTACATACTGGTCAAAATTTAACAAAGTTGTTGGCTCTCTAGACTTTTCCTTAATATTAAGTAAGAAAACTCTAGAGGTGCTTCTTGTTTTTTGTAGAAGATACGATGTCAATCTAAATATGACACATCAATGTTTATTTTATTTAGTATCATTTAATTTATAGGAGTATATCAATATATTTTTTTTATCTGATCCTTATATTTCAGCCTTGTTCTTAGGTGGCATAGGTGAAACATTAATTGACAAGTGACCCAACATTAGGAGTGGCCCTTTCAATGAGAAGCATGTGAGGAAATTTTTCTTCACCTTGACATTGAAATTAAATACCCAATTCAAATAAATAGTTTCGTAATTACATTAGAGAAATATAAATTTTTTAAAATTATGTTAATTTTATTTTGATATTATAAACTATGGTA
>NC_029794.2:108987076-108987386 GCF_000816755.2 Arachis ipaensis | reverse complement strand
GAAAAAAAATTTAATTTTAATAAAAAAATATCGGGTGACATATTTTGATTTGTCAAATTATTAATAGAAAATATAAATTATATATAGAGTGGAGAGGGTAAAGAGAAATAGAAAAAAGGAGAAAAATAGATGAAAGAATTTAGGAAGGGAGTTTATTAATTTTGGAGAAAAATATTTCCTTTCAATTTTAATAAGAGAATGTTATGTGACACATTTAGTTATTAAATTAAATAGTAATACATAAATATATAATAAATTATATATAGAGTGAGAATGGTAGAGAGAAATAAAAAAAAGAAAAAGAGATAGC
>NC_029794.2:108986041-108986972 GCF_000816755.2 Arachis ipaensis | reverse complement strand
TCTCACCGACTTTTACTAAATCAAATTAGTATGTCAAATTTTATTAACGTTATTGGCTAGTAACAAATCCTTAAATAAAACTCAGTACTGTGTCGAATTAATTTTTAACTTATCAAATTCAGGGATAAGTAAGAAACCAAAAAAAATTAGTATGTCAAATTTACTAACGTCAACCAGAATTAATTTAGTGATTAATTTTTTTATATATTTATAACACTTTTAATTTGCAAACAAAATTAATTTGGATAAAATTTGAAAGGCTAATAAAATTTGAAGGACCAATTTAATAAATCCCCTCGACTATATCGTTGGAGCACACCATAAATTGGACCAAACCTTTCAAGTTACGGCAAAACTTTTGCCACACTTCCTCTTAGGCTAAGGTCGATGCTAACAACTAACAACTTCTAAGACTGGTCCTCACTGTATATTTATTATTAAGTTCTACAAAAAAATTACAAATATATAAAAAATTAGTTATGATATATATTAATAAAAGGAGATGATAAACGAGGCTAAAATTTGTAGATATAGATATTTTCAGTATAAAATACAACATTTAATTATTTTCGTGTTTTACACTATCATGATAATAGTTTTGTAAAAAATTATTATTTTAATTATATAAAGAATGACGTTTTGTAAAAAAAAATATTATTTTAATTATATATAGATAAAACATTACCGATGTTTTATAAACACCCATAATAATGTATAATACATAGTTTTGACTTTAAAAAATTTATCACTCATAATTCAATATACAAAAATAAAAATTCGATAAATGACAGGATGAATTATTTTCATTTCTAATGTGGCATTGTTTTAATGGAAGCCTGAAGCCTGAAGCCTGTACACTACTATTTGGGATACTGATAGAGACTATAATTACTAGTGCATTAGTGTTAGTCCCTATATATTTTTATTAATT
>NC_029794.2:108984703-108985699 GCF_000816755.2 Arachis ipaensis | reverse complement strand
GTTAGACTAATCCAACTTAATTGGCATCCAAGTTAATTCTTTCGTAATATCTGTCGTTTTACTTAATTTTTGTTCAATTTTAAAACAGAAGTCAATCAATTTATATTAAAGATCTCAATTCAAAGAGTAAATAATTTCTAAATATTAGAACTTTGTAAGTAATGGACAAATATTGAAACTTGTATTGTTAATGATATACAAACAGATGTTTAGCGAGAACAAGAATTAAAATAAAATCAAATATTACCTAATATATTTTTGAGTCTGGAAACTGAGCCTTATATTATCATGCGACTCTATTTTATTGGACCAATTATTTTTATATATTTTTCTTTTGTAATGTGTTGAATTTGTATGTGGTAGAAATAAGGTTAAAAATTAAGATAAAAACTATGTGAATTTCTCATGAACCTTACCTACGACATGATGTCATTCAATATGTATATATTTATAAACTTACAGTAACTTAAGTGTTAAAATAATTGGTTATGAAAGGGAGAGTAATGAGGGTGATGGTGGGGGCGGTTCAAAGATGGCAGTAGGAATTAGGTTGGAAGGAAGGAAGCATTAAGCAAGGCATTGAATTGGTACACAACGGAGGAAAGTGACTCAAAAATAATGAATATGGGGAATATGGATTGGAAGGTACTACTTGAAAATGATGGAGTGCCCAATTGACCCTAGCTACCTCTGCCTATCAATCTTTTTAATTAATTCCAATTGGAATATATATACTATATCATTTTATACACCCTACAAAACTACAAATGCTTTCGTCAACCATCAAATTTTCTCCTACATATATACTAGTACCCTATATAAATGTAGAAACACCGCAATTTCACATTGACTTTTTTTTTTCTCTCTCTCTCTTTTTAACCTTCACTAATTGATTTCCCCCTTTCTGCTGTAAATTATAATAGTTTCATTCTGATTCATTTCATTCACTCCGGAGGAATATCTTTCTTCTTCATTACAAATATATAATGATCATAT
>NC_029794.2:108983842-108984639 GCF_000816755.2 Arachis ipaensis | reverse complement strand
TATCAGACATGTTATCAAGTTTTAAGTCAGGTTAAGTTCAATAACAAGTCAAATTTAGTACTTAAAATAAAGTCTATAACAAATTACAAGTCAAGTTCTGGTCTGTTAAGGATAAAAGTCTGTCCTGTTTTCACTCCTAATAAGAGGTTTCAATCAAACTTATATCAAGATCTCAATTTAAGGAGTAGATACAAATAAAAAGCAAGAAATAAGAAAGAAGTGTTAAAAAAAAATCATAAATTAAGAAGTAAGAAAGAATAAGTACAAAAAATAAAAAACTAAAAATTACAAGACTTGTATTGAAATGCGTAGAAATTGACAAATACTTGAATAAAAATATCTAAATTTAAATAATAAAACAAACATAAAAATAAAAATGACGGAAAAAAAAAATGGAATCTCCTAATACTTACATGGATTCTTAACTTTTGTTTATGTGTGTCAGTGTGGCTAAAATTATTTAGAGTAAATGAGTGTATAAATGATTAAAAATTTTCATAACTTATTAAAACTAATTTATAGAGAAAAAAATTTTAAATTAATTGATATAACATTAGATTTTAAATAGTAAGCTTGTACTTTAAGTAGTTTTAGTCTCTTGAATCTCAAATAAACTTAAACTTCAAGTAATTTTAAATTTCAGTAGTCTTAGACCTAAGCAAATTTAGACACCATATAATCATAAAATAACTTGACCATCGAACCTAACTCATTCTTATTTTCTTCAACCATAATATACTTCATACATATGTGGACTTCGATTTTAACTATTGAATTTTTTTCATGTCAACCATTTA
>NC_029794.2:108981146-108983193 GCF_000816755.2 Arachis ipaensis | reverse complement strand
TCATTTAAATATGAAAAAAAATTAAGAATATAAATTAGATCTTCTCAATCTTACTCATGGCAATATTATTTCTTTTGTTGTTCGTATATAGTGAAAGCAAACAATATTATTCAATAACAGTGAATAGATAAGGTATTGGAAGAATCTGACATGATGCCAGTGTTCTTTCACAACCTTGAATTGTCAAATTTATGCTCCAATATTAGAGACCCTTCATTTTAACTATTGCAATGAACAATAAATAAGAGACTAATAACTTTTACTCTTCTACTCTCTTTCTCTCTAAAATGTATTATGATATATATCTCCATATGTTTACACATATAAAGCATAATCCTGAAATGTTTATTGTAAGGACCATATCCTACAAAAAATGTACAGAGAGATTGAGAGATAGAAGAGAGAGGAGATTGGTGTGACAAGACAACATTATGAAATTAAGAATTACACAAACACAAAATACACGAGCATCAAAATTGCTATTTGGGTTCAGAAATCAGACCCGAAGAGAAGCAGTAGAGAATAAAATTAGAAAAGGAAGCTAAGAAAAAATTATAACAATAATAATAATAAAAACAAGAAGTGAGACGCATATGCATATGCATATGCCTGTGAAGTTCTGAAATGAATGCATGCATGCTTGCTCGTATGTGCACTCTTTTGATGCTCTTAGTTTCTTTTTACCTCATCTATCATATCACCTACAATCCCCTTGGTGGGGACACTTGTTCACGTTTCTTCTTTTATATACTCACCTTATTACATATATATAGTAACTTTTAACGACAGTTCCACTTCTATTGTTGTGATATTTTCAAATATAACCAAAAGTTATTCAGCAACACCTATTAGCTAAATCGGTTCACACTTCTACTAGAATATATACTATCAATTTTGATATATTTATCTTACTATAGGTGCTTAATCCTAAGGAGAAGGTGAATCAATTTAAAATATAATGCGAAATAAGGTGATGTAATGAAGCTATTTTTTTAAAATTTAATTTAATAGGAGAAAAAGATAATTTAAAATATTTAACTAAATTATTTATATTATATTTATCAGTATCTTAACTATCATCTTTATATTTAGATATTTTTATATGAATAATTATCAGAAAATGTATCTGTTGTATTAGCCGACCAAAGAAGGCAATATAATAGAAGAAAAAGTGGGAGCTAGGTAGCTAAGGCAAGATGCCGGGGTTGAAAGAAGAGTAATGGAAGTGGTCCTGAAAGGAAACAGTGCTTAATTGTAAGTGGTTTTGTGGTCCTGGAGTTGAGGAAAGCCTAATTTGGAGGCAAGTGAAGGGAGACAAAGGAACATGAAGGAGGGAGAGAAAGGGGGGGCCTTAACTCAATTCCATGTAAGCCACACCACAACCGTAGGATATAAATAAATAAAAATACTAGATAGATAAATAGAAAAAATAGCTCTTAATATATAATTATCATCAATGTTTCAAACCTTACCTTATCCTGTATATCCTTTCAACTTCCTTCATCAGTCATCACACCTCAAATAGAAAATGTGCTCTCATCTGATTTGAATTGAAATGACAACTTAATTTACTCTCCGGGAAAAAAGGAACATTATTAAAATAATACTATTATATTATCCTTAGCTTGGAGATTTTTCACCAAGATGGATGTGCAAGCTAGGGCATATATAGAGAAGCATCTTGCGAATCAATGCAACTTCTTAAATAAACTTAAATTGGTCTTCTAGCTATAGGAATAAGAACAAAATGCTTGCACCTCCTTTTTAACTCATTATTTAATTTGCGTGCCACTTGTGCTAAATTCCTTCGTTGTTCCATTTAGATATAATTGTGTTATGCCCTTGTAAGGATTTCGCTAAAATATATATTCGATATTTCTTTAATTTGTACAATCATTTTCCGCGCTAAAGTGAAAAAGTGTATACCAAAAATACAACAAAAAGATGTACGCTTTTGAAGAATGGTTCTTCAAAAGAAAATGCATTGGAAGCTAACTTTAATTTAATTAATAAATTTAAAAATAAGTCAATAATTTAATATTAAAAA
>NC_029794.2:108951519-108981131 GCF_000816755.2 Arachis ipaensis | reverse complement strand
AGGATTTGATATTTAAAATGTAGAGTTTAAAATATAAAATTTAGAAATTTAAATTTAAAATTAAGATTTAAAATTTAGAAGTGAAGATTTTGTATTGAGTTTTGGTATGATCATAGGAAGATCATGCACTAGACTTGATTATGCAAAATCAAAACATAGAAAAATAGAACCCTAAATTTGTAGAGAAGGCTGATATCATAGTGTGTCATACTTTTACAATGAGAAAGCTACACACACAGAAAAGAGATAAAACAGAACAAATTTCTAGTCTAAAGAGTACTAATTAAAAACCAGCAAACTAACTACTCTTAACAACCCCCCTCCTCCTCAAACTTAAGTGAAATGTTGAAATCACTCTAAGTTTGTCTTTGAACTTGCTGAATAAGTGTAAAGATAGAAGTTTAGTCAAAACATCAGCTACTTGGTTTAATGCAGGTA
This sequence comes from Arachis ipaensis, assembly GCF_000816755.2. Taxonomy (NCBI): domain Eukaryota; kingdom Viridiplantae; phylum Streptophyta; class Magnoliopsida; order Fabales; family Fabaceae; genus Arachis; species Arachis ipaensis. The sequence continues at coordinate 108,980,693 of NC_029794.2, read as the reverse complement.
TGTGAACAACATGAAGTTTTTTGCTGTTGACCATATCTCTGATGCAATGCAAATCGATTTCTAGATTCTTGCATCTATTGTGTAAAACAGGATTGGCAGCAAGGAGACAAGCACTCTGATTATCGCAGAAAATAGCAGAGGCTATAGATTGAATAATATATAGTTCCTTTAGTAATTGTTGGATAGACACAAGCTCACTTTGAGCAGCAGCCAGCAATAGGATTTGGATCCTCTAAATTTTGAATTTTACTTTAGAGTGTAAAGTGTAATCTCTCACCATTTATTTCATAAGTGGGACTAAGAGAAAATATGAGAGAGAAACCATTCAAGGGTGATCAGAGATCATACTTTACTCTCTAAAGTAAAAATTCAAAATTTAGAGGATCCAAATTTCAAATATTCTGCTTCAATGGTGTTTCTACTAACCTTGGATTGCTTATTGCTCTTCTAAGAAACAAGATTGTCTCCAAAGTAGATGCAGTAACCTGTGATGGACCGCCAATCATCAATATCACCTACCCAATCTGTATCAGAAAAGGCCAATAAACAAAAGTTAGAGTTCTTATGAAAAATAACTCAATGATCTAAGGTTTCCTTCAAGTATCCAAGTATCCATTTGACTGCCTTCTTGTGATGTAAATTGTAATCTTGGATCATGCATGAATTGGGACACTTTATTCACATAATATGCTAGATCAGGTCTAATTATTGTAAGATATTGAAGTGCACATAAATAGATCTATATAGTTTTGGATTTTCAAAATGGTCAAACTCATGAGCACTCAATTTCAGATCAGATACCATTGGTGTAGGCATAGCATGACAATCAGACATGTTAGCACGACTTAGAACATCAACAGCATATTTATGCTGATTTAACAATAGACATGTATTAGAAACATAATGAGCCTCAAGTCCTAGAAAATATTAAAAACAACCAAGTCTTTGAGAGAAAAAATATTGTTAAGATATGTGATTAATTTGTCAATTTCAACACTATTGCTGCTTGTTACAACAATGTCATCAACATAAACAAGAAGAAAGATAACAGAATTATTTTGTTTAACAAATAGTAACTCGTCAGATGTGGTGTGCTTGAACCCAAACTGCATTAAGGTATGATTTAGAGTATTGAACCAGGCTCGTGGGGCTTGTTTGAGGCCATAAATGGCCTTGTGTAGTTTGCACACAAGATTAGCATTTCCATTGGAGTAATGCTGAAGTTGAGGCATATAAACTTGTTCTTCTAACTTTCCATTAAGAAAAGTATTGTCAAAGTGAAATTGCCTTAGTGGCCAACCAAGAGACAAAACAATGCTAATAACAATTCTAACTGTAATAGGACGAATTACAGGACTAAAAACATGCTCATAATCAATTCCTTCTTTTTGATGGTACCCTTGGGATACTAAATGAGCTTTATATCGAAGGATAGTTTCCTGGGGTCTCTTTTGATTGCAAAAACCCAACGAGATCCAACTATAGTGAAATTGGGAGGAGGGATAGCTAAGTCTCATATTTGACATCTCAGTAAGGCTCTATATTCAGTATCCATCGCTTGTTTTCAGTGAGGACACTAAAGAGCTTGATGAATATTTTTTAGGATATTGTGAACAAGGTCTTGTGTCGTTTGAATTTCGGTGCTAAGAGCAGTTAGGTGAAGCAATTTTGATTTTGATCTAGTAGTCATACTGTGAGTATTAGAAATAGTATTTGTGGCAAAATCAAGGGACAGGAAGATCTCAATTTCAGAAATGGGAAATGGAGTATTAGTAGTAGGTGGAGAATTAGTAGGCAAGGATTATTGGCAGATTTAAAAATAGAAATATCTGAAGATAGATTAGTATCTTGTGTAGGAGCAGCAAGAGGAGAATCATTATCAGAAATATGAATAAAATTATGTACAGTAGTGGAAACATAAAAAGTAAAGACAAGAAAATCAGAAGTAGGAGGATTACCTAGAGCCATACCAGAATTTACCTTTGCTTCAAACAATTGTAAATAAGGGAATAATTTTTTATCAAATTGAACATGCCTAGACACATAAACTCTGCCTTCTTTATTCATGCACTTGTCATTTAAACTGTGAATTATATTCCAGAAAAGGCATAGTTTTGACTTATAATCAAATTTAATTTTGTTAAAAGGTCACAAATAAGGATAACAGCCACAACAAAAAATTTTAAAGATAGAGTAACCAAGAAGTTTACTGCATAATGTTTCACAGGGTGATATATTAGGAAGAACATTAGTAGGAACTCTATTTATAATAAACACAGCTGTACTAAATGCATTTTCCCAGAATTTTACAGGCAAAGATGCAGTAGCTATCAAGGAAAGGCCTACCTCCGTGATATGTCTATGTTTTCATTCAACAATCCCTTGTTGATGTGTGTAAAGCACAAGACAGTCTGTGTTTTAAACCATTTTCAGAAAGAAATTCAAGAAAAGTTGTTAATAAAAATTCTTTACCTTGATCTGTTTGAAGAGCTTTAATTTTGTAATTTGTTTGATTTTCTATAAGATTTTTAAAGGTTTGAAAAGCTAGTAATGCCTGAGAATTGTTGATAAGAAAGTAAATACATGTGAACCTAGAATATGCATCAACAAAGTTTATATAATATTTATATCTACTTCGAGATATTATTGGGGCTGGACCCATATATCAGCAAACACCAATTCTAAAGGAGCATTATAAGTTGTAGTAGACTTATGAAAGAGAATCCGATGCATCTTGACCATGCTACAATGTTCACTTATATACATAGATTCAGCCATTATTCAGGATCAAAATGAACAGGTAAAGAACATTGCTTTAAAATAGTAAGCACATTAGGAATAACAGTATGTTCAAGCTTTTTATGCCACAATTCAACCATTTTATTATTATTGTGTTGAGCAAGAAATGCAGTAGGTGAATACAATTGAGTCTGTGTACTAGAGACAGGTTTACACAAAGGATTCTTAAAAATTTTGCAAGAATTTAAACCTAATCTATAAACTTGCAAATTATCAAAGTTATAGATTCCAATTTTAGCCATGCCTTGGAGAAGTAGCTCCTGAGAATCTTGGTCACGCACCAAACAAAAATGAGCCAAAAACTCAAAGAAGACGTGATTATCAACTGTAAACTTGAAAACACTAAAAAGATTCTGTGTTATAGCAGGTACATCTAATAAACTAGTCAACAGAAAACAAATTTTGCTATTTTTATCTATCAAGTAAGAAGAACCTGAAGCAGAGATAGAAGTACCTTGGATGAATCTGGGGTTACATGGTGGCTTGCTCTTGAATTGGGGTACAGGATGACTCACTTGTAATGGACGGTATTGAAAGGTAAGCACGGGGTTGATGGAAGGAAGATGGAGGTGGTGGTGGGTACATGGTTGAGTAAGGAACTTGTTGTGATGCCTATGTAAAAGTCGAACCCGTATTCTGAAAGTTTGGATCAAAATGATGAAAGCAATTTTGAACAACATGGCCCTGCCTTCCACATAGTTGGCATTGTGGTCTGGGAGAAGAGTAATTGAATCTTCCACCTCCACAGCCATTTTTTCCACCACGACCTCTTCTAAAATTACTGCCTCTATCTTGTTTAAAACTATATGATGCTGGAGCTTGAGCAAGATTAGCTATAGGAAGAATTTCTTGAGGCTTCTTACACCTTTCAATCATATCATCAAATGCTTTAAGGAATCATTCAACCTCTGGAACCTTGTATGAGGACAATTTAGACATGATCGAATACCGATGTATTAAAAATTGTATACTCTTCTGGCAGACCATCAAGAATAGCTGAGATATGATCACCTTCTTGAATATTGTACCCAACAACATATAAAGAATCCACTAATTGTTGAATTTGGTTAAGATATTCAGGAATGGTGTCAGTTTTCTTTACAGATTTCAGTTGTGCCTTTAGGCTTTGTATTCTAGTAGCTGGTGATTCTGCAAAATAGCCATTAAGTGTATTCCATACCTCATAAAAATTTTAACAGTGAAGGATCTTATTCTTGAATGGTGTTGTAACTGAGGCAAGAATCCATGTAGACAGTGTGAGATCATTGAGTCTCAATTCTTGAATTCAGTAGTTTTAACCTTTGTTTTCTTGGCAGTTTAACACCCTACCATTTATTGCCTTATACTTATGTCATAATTCAATTATGGTTTAGTGCTACGATACAAGGTTAAGATATAAATAAATAAACACACACACACACACACACACACACACACACACACATATAGAAAGGAATATTATACTAGAAGCCTGTAAAAGGATTTAAAACTCAAGAAAAAGACAATTCATCGATCGCTCACACTCGATAATGTATATATATAAGCGTGTCAGAAGAAAGGTAGATAATTAAAAGCGCAAAGGAAGAATAAGAGTAAAGAGACATATATAAGTATATATAAGTATCAACTAGTCTCAGCCCACAAAGATTAGGTTGGTTAAAGTTATAACAGTAAAACAGTTGGCTAGACATAACATGTAACCACCCTATCCCACGAGGCCTGTGATTCCTCGTTATTTACAATATTCGCTGACGCACATAGGTTTTTCTAGTGCTAAAACACGTAGCGCTAAAACTTTTTTGTTAGTGGTTCCGAGCGACGAATCTTGGTATTAGATAATTACTGCTATAGTTAATTTACTTCCTTTAAAATTAACTCCCTCTTACTAACTCATAAGTAATGAATTAGTAGAGAAATTATCCTAAATGCGTTACCAACTATTAACCCGGTTTTTCCTTCCTCCATTTCAAAGTCATGATTTTCTTTTCCTTCTTCTGATTTAACCGGACCAAGCTTTTGTTAATCAAACCCAACCCTGATCACTTTTTCTCTCAGCACCGTTTGGAGCTCTGGTTACACCTCCTCAAACATGCGTTGATGCTATGTTGAAGTAAGGAGAAGACATGAAGCCTCTGCACCAACTCACTCCACTTTCTTTTCTTCCACCTAATGAATCTAATGCTCCTTATTCTCTTCAAACCGAAGACACACACAAAACGAAGGAGAAGAACAGATAAGAGAAGCAAAATGAAGCTGAGGAGGAAGGAAGAAGCCGTTCGCAACAAGAAGAAAGGCGCCCCACCTCTCATCACTCTGAATCTTCCAAGCATCCTTGCTGGGTGAGAACCAGTAACTTTCTTTTTTCCTCTTCTTCAAATTCAAAGAAAGAAATTATGTTCTTCCCCTTATTCCACCATTGCTATTCTAATTTCAATTCTTATTAGAACAGTAATAACTATAAACAATAACTCTTCTCTTGCTCAAGCTGAGGTCGGCCGTTTGTCCTTGGAGGAGAGGCCGAAGCTCCAATTCTGTGTGGCTAGGGTTTTGATTCAGGAAAGAAGCAGAAATAGAATTTTTAACTTCAAAAGAGGTAAGGGTTATGAATGTAAATTTGTTATGGGTAATTATTAGATGTAATCTTGATTGATAATGACGAGTTAACATGATTGATGCTATTGAAAATTCTGTTAAGTGGCTGAATTATTATTGCTGAATGTAGTGCAGATTTTTAATGTTGTGAAAATGTGATCATCTTATGTTAGTCGTATAAATTCTTGATGTTTATGGAGCTGATGCTTTTGGGCAAAGTTAGGGCATAATTCTTGTAGAAATTGTGATAAATAATGAGAATTGTTGATTGGTATGAGTTAGGAACTTAGGGGTCGGATTTGGTTAGTGAAAATGAAGAATCCTTGCTGCAGAAATTTTTAAACAGATTGGATAGCAACTTAAAATAAAAACTGGGAGAAAGTTGAGAATTGTATATTGAATGGACCTTGTGCCAAATTGCTAAAATAGAAATGCCCGCCAAACTTATACCCTGAGATTGCTAATGCGGGATTGTTCGCCTAATTAATAGCCTGTCTCTTACCGTGATGCTAAGATATCCTCATTAACATGGGTTCACCCATGATGATAATTATGCCTAACTGACACGGTAAAGAGACCATATTTGGGATTTACCCCGAGTAACGTCAGGTTACGGGTAGACAATTGATGCATGAGCTCATGACCTGCGCTAGGAACAGGCATGCATAATCTTGTTTGTGCATATAAACTTCCTGTGAATTATTTATTGCCCTTTTCCGAATTGTCTATACTATTTACTTGTTGTACATATGTTTGTGCCTTGCGTTCTGTGTTTGTTCTTTTTCTATTTCATGACAACTTAGAGACAGAGACCTTAGATTTCCCTTTTATCTTATTGAGAACTCTAGGGTAGCGTTTGTTTTGAGGTACTGAGATAGAGATTGAAAGACTGAGACTCAGTATCATGTTTGTTGGTTCAGAGACTGGTACTAAAATTTCTGTCTCTGTCCCTAAAATTTCAGTATTTCAGTACCTCCAAAAAGTAGGGATACAGGAAACTAAAATTTTTAGAGATGGAGACTGAAACTTTAATAACATTTTATATCTAAAATACCTTCATTTCAATTAATTAATTTCAATTTTATCCTTTGTACAAATTAAATTAGAATTTCATTTTTGATTAAATTTCTGTCTCCCACTTTGCACCAAACAGAATACTGAGATTTATTTCAATCTCTGTCTCTTAGTCTTTGTCTCTCAGTCTCAGTCTTTCTGTCTCTGTCTCTCCACCAAACGCTACCTAGGTTCTCACCCTTCTTATCTTTCTTTCTACCCCTCTACAGATGGGATTAGCAGAGGAGTCCGTTGAGTTTCGAATTTTGGTACATCGCCCGTGTTTCGATCTCGGGATGCCGTACGTGTTCGCTCTAGCTGCAAACATTCCAGAGATTGACCTAGCTGACTTTTTACTCTTTTTGATGATTAGTAGTATTACTTTTCCCTCGCTTTTGTAGTACTTTTAGAGGGGTAGGACCTCTTAGTAGTTTGGTTCCAGTTTTGGAAACCCGTGTGAGGGTTGGGACTGACTTCCTCTTTTGTATCTGTATATATCACTTGGCGTAGTACTCGACTTTTGGATAGATGACATGTATTCCTAAAGTTAACTCTTGTATATATTTGTATATATGTATGTATGATATTCTCTGCTACCATGTGGTTATCTATGACATAACTTTAAGAACTAACTTTGCGAGCAACTAAATGATATTTCACGATTAATAGTTTAGTCACGCTAAACCGATAAAGGCTTTTATATTTGCTTATAAAATTCGAGTCTAGAGCCAAGTAGGTCCTTACGACAAGTAACACCTAAACGATTGACATTGGTCATGATGTGTCAAAAGTTAGGGTGTTACAGGTTGGTATCAAAGCAGTTCATCCTTTGAGCCTTGGGATGAACTGTCTATGCTTCCTTGCATACTCTAAATCTTTTTATATCCTGTAGTTAGGATATTTAGTAATATATTCTAAATGAAGGTCTGTGAACATCCATTGTAGTAATATTAATACTTGATTTTTATATATTAAGACTGATCACATTGATATTGATTGTTGGGTATTAATAGGATTCAAATGGCTTCAAATAGGCGAGGACACTCTCGACTGGAGGGAACAAGCAAGGGAACTATCCTCGATGCAGCGGCTATTCTTGAATCTGTAAACGCCATGGCCACTGCTATACGTGACTCAGTAGCTGCTACCAACTGAGTAGCTGAACGTCTTGATCGCCATAATGGAGTTGAAAATAACCATGAGCCTAGACATGGAAATGGAAACGGCGACGAAGGCGAAGATGGACTATGTAATGATAATTGGCCAATAACCTTAGCCTCTTTCTTAAAAATCAATCCGCCGCAGTTCAATGGAAACACTAGTGCTACGCGAGCTGACGACTGGTTTAAGGAAATAGGACAGTCACTGCGAGCACAACAAGTCCTCGAAGCACAACGTGTAGAGTTTGCTACCTACATGCTAAGGAACCACACATAACATTGGTGGCAGGGGGTGCTTCAACTGCTGGGAAGAGAAGCTGATAACATCACTTGGGAGGAATTTTCAACTGAATTCTATAAGAAATATTTTCCTCAGTGTTTCTGTATTGCTAAGAAACTAGAGTTGCTTCAATTGAGACAAGGAAATATAACAGTCACTGAGTATACTCGCAAGTTTGAAGAGTTATGTCGATTTTCAAACGTTTGTCAAGGAACACCAGCTGCATTCGAAAAGTGGAAGTACATCAAGTTCGAAGGAGGACTTAGAGAAGAACTAATAGTTCATGTGGGCACAATGGAAATACAGAATTTTGCTGAACTAATTAACAAGAGCCAACTAACAGAGAAATGTGTAAAGAAGTTGGTGGCAGCGCAAACTAACCACAGGAATCTTCCAACAAGGGATTTCAATTGTAACCTCGCTCCTCAAGGAAGAAACTTCAAAGTAACTCGGTAGCCGGACTTAGGCAAACAGTCGCAGCCAACCCAACCAAAATTGACATGCACTGTTCGTGGAAAGAATCATGGAGGCAAACCCTGTTTGTTGAAATCTGGGGTTTGCTATTATTGCAGGAAGCCCGGACATGTAGCCAAAGAATGCATACGACGAAGGCTTGAATTTGTTTCCCCTGGGCAGCAACAGCCAGGAAGACTGTTTGTTTTGGATGCAAGAAATACTACCGAAACCGATTCCCTCACTCGAGGTGATAAAATTTTGAGGACAAATTTTTTTAGGTAGGTAGAATGCAACCACTCTACCCCATGAGGCCTGTGATTTCTCATTAATTACAACGTTCGCTGACGTGCATAGGTTATATAGCATAGATAACGAATTAAAATTAAAACACGTAGCGCTAAAACTTTTTTTAGTGGTTCTGAGTGACGAATCTTGGTAATTAGATAATTACCGCTATAGTTAATTTACTTCCTTTAAAATTAACTCACTCTTACTAACTCATAAGCAATGAATTAGTAGAGAAATTATGCTAAATGCGTTACCAACTATTAACCTGATTTTTCCTTCCTCCCTTTCAAAGTCACGGTTTTCTTTCCCTTCTCCCAGTTCAACCGGACTAAGCTTTCCTTAATGAAACCCAACCGTGATCACTTTTTCTCTCAGCACTATTTGGAACTCTGGTTACACCTCCTCAAACGTGCGTTAATGCTGTGTTGAAGTGAAGAGAAGACATGAAGCCTCTGTACCACTTCACCCCACTTTCTTTTCTTCCACCTAATGAATCTAATGCTCCTCGTTCTCTTCAAACCAAAGAGACGCACAAAACAAAGGAAAAGAACAGAGAAGAGAAGCAAAACAAAGCTGAAGAAGAAGGAAGAAGCCATCCGCAGCAAGAAGAAAGGCGCCCCACCTCTCATCACTCTGAATCTTCGAAGCATCTTTGCTAGGTGAGAACCAGCAACTTTCCTTTTTCCTTTTCTTCAAATTCAAAGAAAAAAATTATGTTCTTCCCCTTGTTCTAGCACTGCTATTCTAATTTTACTTCTTGCTAGAACAGTAGTACCCATAAACAAGAACTCTTCTCTTACTCAAGCTGAGGTCGGCCGTTTGTCCTTGGAGGAGAGGCCAAAGCTCCAATTCTGTGTGGCTAGGGTTTTGATTCAGGGAACAAGCAGAAATAGAATTTTTAACTTCAAAAAGAGGTAAGGGTTAGAAATGTAAATTAATTATGGATAATTGTTAGATGTAATCTTGATTGATGATGACGAGTTAACATGATTGATTCTGCTAAAAATTCTGTTAAGTGGCTGAATTATTATTGCTGAATGTAGTGCAGATTTTTAATGTTGTGAAAATGTGATCATATTATATTAATCGTATAAATTCTTGAGTTTTATGGATTTGATGCTCTTGGGCAAAATTAGGGCGTAATTCTTGTAGAAATAGTAATGAATAATGAGAATTGTTGATTGGTATGAGTTAGAAACTTAGGGGGTTGGATTTGGTTAGTGAAAATTAAGAAGCCTTGTTGTAGAAATTTTTAAACAGATTGAATAGCAACTTAAAATAAAAACTGGGAGCAATCTAGACATGATTTTTAAATCAAAATATTTTTCTATCAAATTTTAAGAAGTTAAGATTTCTCCATAAAAAGTTCAAGGAATTTGGCCAAGTGGTTTGGAAGATATGGATTTTTGAATTTTAGTAGTTGATGCAAAATTTTCTAGTTTTCTGGTTCTGAAGTACCAACTTCCAGCTACTATAACTTTTGATTTATTTGAAATTTTGAGTTGCTTCAAAATGGATTTTAAAGACCCATCCGTCTATTTTAAGGGAGTACAAATTTCATATCTATTGCTATTTTTTATAGTTAGTTATGTCTCTTGGAAGCTGGACTGTTCACAAGAAATTCAGAACCAATTTAAAAAAACAGGGCAATGCTTCCAGCTGACATTTAATTAACTAAACGAGGTGCTATGGATCCGAAATTTATTTGTCCTAAAACTTGGAAATTTTAAGTATATTCTCACCAAAATCTAGAGGTATCGGATTAGAATTGAATTTATCATAATATTTTCAAAAACAGAGCTGCTTATTGTATTTTTCTAAATCTTCTTAGGGCAACAGCAGATTTTCATTAAGTTTGCCACCAAATCCAATTAAAATCCAAATATTATAAAACTTTAATTTCAATCCGAAAGAGAATGTTCAGATTTGGCAGCATACATGTCCTTAGTTAAAGGAAAAGGAAATGATAGATTTTATATTAAAAGAGTTGATGTTAAATGGTGATGTGGAGGGTTGTGTAATTAAATGGTGATATAGAGGTACGTATGATAAAACGGTGAAGCGGAGGTACGTGTAAGTAAATGGTGATGTGGAGGCATAAAGAAAAGAAAAGGAAACGAGAAACAATGAATGAAACAAAAGTTGAGAATTGTATATTGAATGGGCCTTGTGCTAAATTGCTAAAAGCGGAAATGTCCGCCTAACTGATAGTCTGAGATTGCTAATGCGGAAATGTTCGCCTAATTAATAGCCTATCTCTTACCGTGATGCCAAGATATCCTCATTGACATGGGTTCGTCCATGATGATAATTGTGCCTAACTGACATGGTAAAGAGACCATATTTGGGGTTCACCCCGAATAACGTCGGGTTGCGGGTAGACTACCAACGCATGAGCTCATTGCCTGCGCTAGGAACAGGCATGCATCAACTTGTTTGTGCATATAAACTTCTTGTGAATTATTTATTGCCCTTTTCATAATTGTCTATACTATTTGTTTGTGTCCTGTATTCTGTATTTGTTCTTTTTCTGTTCACGATAATTAGGATTTTTATTCTGAAAAAATTATATAAACAAATTTTTTTTGGCGCGTTTAACATTTTGAAAAAAAAATTTGTTATAAAATATATTTACATTTTGTGACAAACAAATAACTTATTACAAATAATGTTGAATTTGTGACAAATTAATTTTTTGTTACAAAATATTACGAATTTTTGTAACTTCTTTATTTTTTGCAACTTCTTTATTTTGTTACAAAAACTAACATAATTTGTAACAACAAAAGTTAGGTTGTTACAAAATATTAGCATGTTTTGTAACAACTTGTAATGTTATTACAAAAAATTATTCTTTTGTAACAATTACCAATTATTATTACAAAAAAAATTTTTTTGTAACAATTTTAAATTTGATACAAAATTTTTGTTACAAATGTTTCATTTTCTTGTAGTGCAACTTAGAGACAGAGACCTTAGGTTCCCCTTTTACCTTATTGAGAAATCTAGGTTCTCACCATTCTCCTCTTTCTTTCTTCCCCTCCCCAGATGGGATTGGCAGAAGAGTCCGTTGAGTTTTGAGTTTCGGTACATCATCCACGTTTCGATCCCGACATGCCGTACGTGTTTACTCTAGCTGTAGACCATTCTGAAGATTGACCTAGCTGACTTTTTACTCATTTTGATGATAAGTAGTATTACTTTCTCCTTGCTTTTGTAATACTTTTAGAGGGTTAGGACCTCTTAGTAGTTTGGTTCCAGTTTAGAAAATCCATGTGAGGGTTGGGACTGACTTCCTCTTTTGTATCTGTATATATAACTTGGTATAGTACTCGACTTTTGGATAAATGACATGTATTCCTAAACTTAACTCCTGTATATATTTGTATATATGTATGTATGATATGCTCTGCTACCATGTGGTTATCTGTGACATAGCTTTAAGAACTAATCTTGTGAGCAACTAAATGATATTTCACGATTAATAGTTTAGTCACGCTAAACCGATAAAGGCTTTTATTAATATTTTCTTATAAAATCCGAGTCTAGAGCCAAGTAGGTCCTTACGACAAGTAACACTTAAACGATTGACATTGGTCATGACGTGTCAAAAGTTGGGGTATTACATAACCTATCTCTCCAAAATACATCATAATCCTCTAAAGGCAAGTCTTTAAAACAAGTGCATAATATAAGAGTATCCAAAAGAATGATAGGGTCTAAAATTAAAGCAGAATAAAAGGTCTTCTTTGCTGTCCTTCCAGTTAAACCTCCCGCTCACTGAGAAGCGCCGGAACCTGCATATGAAATGTAATAATTCCACAAATGGGTAAAAACAACATCCCTTACACGGTTCTCAACAGGGCAATAATTCCAAATAGAGATTATGTAAAATCACATGAACCCGCTAGATAATCCTAATCTCCAATCACACAAAATTCACGCCTAGGATTCTTACTAATCCGATTCAAGGTAGATAAACTAAATCTCAACTATATTAGTGATCTTTAAATCTTAATTTTCTCTTATAAAAATCATCACACCTCTCAATATCATAGATTTCCAACTCATTTAATAGTTCATTATTAAGATTTACTTTCAATATTATCAATTCATTCTCAGTCTTTTCATTAATTCTCAATCATCACATATCATCAGGAACAACCATCAACGTCACCACCGCCAGCATAAGAGATCTCTCAGTTGTTTAAACACATACAAGACAATACAAAGAATACATAAATAGAGAGTACAATTAGAGCAATTAGATCAAATTACAAATAGATACAATTATTCCGATAGGCAAACCAAATACAAGTTGCACACCCAAACAAATACACACAAATACAAATGATGTATGCCTGTCCTACTCGTCATGAGCTGACGTGTCGGTTAATCTGTCAGAACCTGACACATCCAGTAGCTAACCCGTATATTATCTCTCTACTGCACATCTCCAGGAGGTCTATAATTGGGGGAGTGTGTCCTACCACCTTCTCCTGGAGACAAACATCAGGGGGATCTTATCGGGGGATTAGTTCCCTACCACTTTTTCCTGGTGAGGTCATGCTATACAGATCGGGGGATTAGTGCCCTACCACCTTACAGATAGAAAGAGAATATGGGAAAAAATATTGGGAGAATTAGTACTCTACCACTTTCAAATATCAGAGGAATTAGTGCCATACTACCTTCTCCACATCCTTCAAAACACAATTAATGAGAATGTGGGAGAATAAATCGGGGGATGAGTATCCTACCATCTTCCCCACATTCCTCAAAACACAATAGAGAAAATCCTTCATCCTCAACTTGTCTCTCCGTGAGCGAGATGAAACCACCGTCCTCACCTCCAACAAAGAAACTCAAATATTAACCGGGAGTAAGCAGGACAAAACCACAATCCTTGCGCCCATCCCGAAAGCTCAAATACCAACTGGGAGAAAGCGAGACGAAACCACAATCGTTGCATCTGCCCTAGAAGCTCAAACATCGATCAAACTCATTCTCATCATCCAATCATATCAACTCATTCCCATCATATAATCATATCAACTCATTCTCATCATTCAAATATTGTAACTCATTCTCTTCATTCACTAATATGAGCTCAATCTCATCATTCAATTATATAATCTCATTCTCATTATCCACTATACTCATTATAGAATTTATGGAATTTTGAAACGTTAAGAAAACGGTTTAGAGGAATAAGATTTGTTCTAAAGTTATCGGATCTCAAATAGAGGTTACAAAAGTGAAAGAGAAGAGTGGAATAGGAAAAACAGTTAAAAATCACATTTTTGGCAAGATAGGACATTCATGCATAAGCATGCCTCATGCATATGCACGAGTTCCCTTGTGTGTGCACGCATGGTACGCGCACGAAAAACATTCAGTTCTGGAAATGCGGGTTGTGCGTACGCGCAACTCTATTTTTGTGCGTACACATGAAACTCACACGAAATCATTTCACTTCTGTTTCACGCATCTGCAAAATTCAGTTTTGAAACCAAATTTTCAAACGTTCATAACTTTTTTGTTAAAAATTGTCTTTCGTATGTTCTTCAAATATCATAAGATAGACAACCCCAATTTTCATCTAAAATAAGTTTCACAGAATTTAGAGGTCCAAGGGCCAAGCTATAGCCCGTCGAATTTTGTCAAAAATTTATTTTTACCAAAAAATTTTTGCATAACCATTTTTACTAATTCCAATTCCAATTCCAATTCAATTAAAAAACATCCAATACTACTTCTAAGATCCCTCAACATACTTTTATCGATTCTCTACCCTTTCTAATTATTCAACACCCGTTCAATTAATTTTTCTCAAGACAACCTCAACATATACTCTCATACAAATTCACAACCAATCATCATCAAATATCTCATACTCATTCAACATTTCACACCACTTACCACATAGGGGATTTTTCTCACCCTATCACGGTCTCCGGCCCAATTTTCACAAATCGCAATATTCATACATCTAGTTCTCAATTAAAACTTCAACAAACATATTCATTTTCATGCATCATAGCACCAACATATATCACAATATCCAATTTTCACAATATCACATAGCACTTCTCAATTCATCAAAACTCATTATTTTCACTCTCAATTTCATGTCAAAACACATCAACTAACTCAATACTCATACTAATCATTATTAAAGCATATCAATCAATTCCTTCATTCAACTTATCATAGGGGCAAATAACCTAGATTTTCATATAACCTTACATAATGCCTATTCAAAACTACTACCCGTACCTTAATGTCACAATTACAAGTGTAACACCCTAATATTCAAATCCTTATGCTCGAGTCATAAGTCAATGATAATAAGGTGGTACGACTCTCAAGGTGAATTTTTAGTACACAATTTATAAGTATAAGTGAAAGGAGTATTAATCGAGAAGCCTGAAAAGAGTAAAAATAAAATCGCGAAGTAGTAACACTCACGTATCGACAAAAAGAAGGTAAAGCGTGAACTGAGACGATATAAAGATAATGCCATCGAGATGAATAAGATGAAACAAAATATAGATAGATAACATAAATATTTAGCCACTAGTCGCGACCCGCGAAGTTTAGGCCGGCTAGGGTACAGTATAAAAGCAGTTTGACAACTATATCTCCTAATCTCTCCCAAAAGATGCACAAGGGCCTCTATAGGCAAGTTTTCCAAAGGATTAAATACATATCATGAGTTCTTTAAAAAGAAAAGCGGAGAAAATCTAAGCAAAATGTAAATAAGAGATCTTAAAGGTCTTTGCCGTCTTTTAGAAAAATTACCACTCACTGCTGAGCACCTGGACCTGCATCTGAAAAATAAGAGATATATATGGAATGAGAACTCCCGATCCATGGGTTCCCAGTACGGTAAAAGTGCCAAATAAATACAATGCATTGTAATAAAAACTCACTAAGCATCCTAAACTTCCTTTCTCTCAATATTCACCCTATGTTCTTGCTAATCTATAAATAGGCAACTGTCATAAGGGAATGCTAAATCTAATTCATATTCTTCATGCTTCCCAATTTTCTAACTCTTCAACAAATTAGAATCAGAATCATAAGTCAAACCATCACCAGTAATTTTGTCTCAACAATTCTATATCGTTACCTCATATCCTCACCTGGAGCAAGTGAAATCACTTCACTACGTCTACCCAGGAAGTTCAAATTATCTCATTCAATAATCATCATCATTATTCAATTACATCATCAACTCATCTCATCAGGAACAGCCCTCAGCATTCACCGACACAAGCATGAGGGACCTCTCAGTTGTACAAACACATGCAATACAGGCAAGTAATACACAATTAAAGTACAAGTAGAACAAGTAGCACATAATCAGGTAACATAGCATATATGATATAGAAATCCAAAACAAATAGGCAAACCCAAAAAATTCAAACATATGCAAATGATGTATGCATATCCTATGGCTAATGAGTCTAATATGTCGGTTATAAAGCCAACCCGACAAGTCCTGGTAGCTAACCATTGGACTGTCCCTCTGTCGTGCATCCCCAACTCGAATAATTCTCAATTATAAACATAATCATACTCATAATCATACAACACCTACACTGGTGTTTATCCACGGGGGCGAGCTCATCCGAAACTTTCACAGTGTCCGGCCACACTTATGACATAGGGTCAGCAGAGTATCGAGTCTCAACCTGGAGCACGTGGTGGCTAGTCACTGCTTTCATCCAGGGAAACTCGTATCTCAGAGAATCATTTCACATTCATTCATAACATTCCATAATCATTCATCATGACCATATCGTCACTTATACATCACATGATTGCACATTTTATACGTCACTCATCATAACCCGGGGCAAATGGGGCGAAACCACAACCCTTGCGTCCATCCAGGGAGCCTTTATGCTAACCAACCTGGAGCAAGTGGGGCACAACCACAACCCTTGCCTCTACCCAGGAGGTACGTTCTCATATGCCCAGGAGGAACCAAGGAGAGATCCTAACCTCCCACCATCTCGTTGGGGGCGATTTTACAATACCAGGAGGAATAAAGACGGGGATCCTCACCTTCCTTCATCTCTTTGGGGTCGCACTTTCGAGAAAGAGAGCTCAAGATAAAACAATCATTCAAAGTCATATTTTCATTTTCAGCCAAAAATCAATATTTATCATAGACATCCGTCTCATAACATAACCCATAACTAGCCAATAATCATTATTAAATACAGCCCTTTGGCTCACGACAAACACCGCACTTCCATCATCACCCTCAGCAACTCATACAGTCATCATTAATCATAATTCATCATTACTCTCCCTTTACTTCACCTCCAAGATACCACCCTTCCTAGTCTCTTCTCATTTCTAGGCCTCTATAAAGCTTTAAGACTTAATTATAAACATAATCATACTCATAATCATACAACACCTACACTGGTGTTTATCCACGGGGGCGAGCTCATCCGAAACTTTCACAGTGTCCGGCCACACTTATGACATAGGGTTGATAAACCCCGTTTTGACGGTTTATCTTGTATTGATTTTAAGAGATTTTATCACCTTTTACCCACATTTATTCAATGAAATAGCATGGTTTTGTGATTGTCTCCTTATTTGTGCTTAGATGTGAAAACATGCTTTTAGACCCTTAATTTGATGGTTTTAATTTCCCTTTGATTCCATTAGATGCCTTGATGTGTTTGTTAATGATTTCAGATTGAAAAGGCTAGGAATGGATCAAAGGAGTGAAGAAGAAAGCATGCAAAGTGGAGAAATCATGAAAAGTCAAAGAAGTTGAACTCGCCCATGGACGCGCGCGCGTACCTAGCGCTTGCGCGCACCTGCGAATCACCCCATGGACGCGTACGCGTGCTGTGCGCGTACGCGTCGGTGCTGGTTTATGATTTTTTAATGAAAACGTGACCAACAAATTTTCAAGGGTTGTGAGGCCCAATCCCAACCAACTTTGGCGCCAAAGATGCTATTTAAAGCCAAGGATTGAAGAGCAAAGGGGATTCCAATCATACACACTCATTAGGATTAGTTTAGAGTTAGTTTCTAGAGAGAGAAGCTCTCTCTTTCCTCTAGAATTAGGATTAGGATTAGGTTTAGTTCTTAGATCTAGGTTTTAATCTTTGCTTTCTTCCACTTCTATCTCTCAATTCTTTGTTGCTACATTCATCTTCTTCTATTCTTTTGTTATAATTTCCTTTATGTTGTTCTTATATTTTGTTGTAGATCTAGTATTGTTCCTTCTACATTCTTCCAATTCAATAAGAGGTAATTCATAATAATTGTTCTTCTTTGCTTTTCTATTGTTGATCTCTTGCCTTTGTAGTTGTAGATTCCTTTAATTCTTGCAATTAATAATGTTTACTTCTATTGTACTCTATGTGTTTGTTGAAATGTCTCTTCTAGATATAGTGTAGATTTTGTTCCTCTTGGCCTAGGTAGAGTAATTAGTGACACTTGAGTTATCTAATTCCTTCGTTGATTGATAATTGGAGAGATTGCTAATTGGTTTGGAGTACACTAAAGCTAGTCTTTCCTTGGGAGTTGGCTGGGACTTGTGGCTCAAGTCAATTCATCCACTTGATTTTCCTTTAATTAGTAAGGGTTAACTAAGTGGTAGCAATGAGCAATTCTCATCACAATTGAGAAGGGTAACTAGGATAGGACTTCTAGTTCTCACACCTTACCAAGAGCCTTTTTTAATTGTTAGTTTACTTTTCTTGCCATTTATAATTCTTGTCTAAAAATCCTAAAAACCCCAAATATAACTCACAACCGATAACAAGACACTTCATTACAATTCCTAGGGAGAACGACCCGAGGTCCAATACTTCAGTTTATAAATTTTAGGGGTTTGTACTAGTGACAAACAACTTTTTGTATGAAAGGATTAGTGATTGGTTTAGAAACTATACTTGCAACGAGAATTCATTTGTGAAATTCTATACCATCAAAAATCCAATCGTCACACACATATGACAAAAGCAATGAAAACAAGCATTAAATTCTAATGATTTAAACTAATGAGTAACTATTAATCAAGGGCACATTCGGACTTCCAATTTTTAGCATTCCAAGTATATGGAATTCACTCCTATTGGCAACAACCTCCGGATACTTATAGGTATAATTTCCATCCTAATGCATGCCAACTTAGCGGCTATGATGATTCTTTTTGTGACACTCAACAACCACCATCATATGCCTATGAATCTCATCCTCAACATGAACCTCAACCATTCTCACAAGCCTTTCATCACCAAGCACCACCCTATGATCCATATCCATCATATAACCAATCATCCATACCATATTTTTATGGCCATTATGAGCAAGAACCTCTAGAATCACCACAACCATATCAAGATTACTCCCAAGAACCACCTCAATACTCATCATCTCCATACCTTTACCATGAAGAACCACCTTTCTACTATGAACCCTCCCCCCAATTTAATGAACCCTTCCACCCACCCCAATCTCTAATGGATGAAACCTTTGGTGTTCTTGTTCAAGGGCAAGAAGAGATGAAAAGGGATATGCAAAATTTCATGGCCACCTTGGATGCGGTAACAAATCAATTAGCCTCCTAATGCTTGAACACTCAAGGAACTCCCATGGCTACATGTGGAGAATTGAATGAAGGACATAGCATGAAGGAGAGATTGGAAACTCCGGTGGGAAATGACGGAAGTTGTTTTGTATTGGAACAATTGGAGGAAGCTTTAATTATTGAAGACAAGGAAGAAGTGGTAGAAGACTTAGGAGATACGGAGCTTCCATGGGAACATAGAGTTGAAGAAAACCCCTCCAAGATGAGTGAAATTGATGCTAGGGAGGAAAGTGCACACCTTCCAAGGCATATTCCATATGAAGACTTGGATGGGATAGAGCAAGAATTGAGTTCCCATGGCAATGAAAAGCAAGCATCAAGTCCTAGTGGTAGAGAATCCTTTGAACTTGAAGAACCTTCTCCCAGTGCATTTGAAAATGTTGCGGAGGTAAACTCCTTTCACCCTCCCAATTATAGTTTGATTAAGGGAAAAGGCTTAGATAGTTTGATTATTAATGAACAAAGGATTGAATTAGAGAAATCTTGTGAAGAGGTGAAAGTCCCTAGAAATAGAGGAACGGGGGTTGGATATGCTTTGTCAAGATCTTTGGAAGCATCTTTGCCTAGGTGGCCATCTACTCCTTCACTTGAGTGGGTAAAATTCATTTCTATTAGCTTTATTGTCCCACTTGAGTATGGCTTGCTTGAAACGGATGGTCAACTTAGGATCCTTTGTGGGATGAAGCATAGAAGAAAGATGTTTCGTGGTTGGCATTGCAAATCAAGGCTTATTATGGTTGATGCATCAAACATGAGATATAAAGGTTGGAGTAGTGCTCACCTAGATGGGTCTAGAAGGATTGTTGGGCATTTCATAGAGAATTCATCTTGTTCACCACCCGGATGGATTAATAATGATGATCAACTTCAAGACGGGTGTGAAAACAAAGTGTGGGATCCCGGATTACAAGAAGAGGATCAACTTTGGGAGCCCTAAGCTTGTGAAGAACTCCATCAAGACTTGGCTCAATCCATGAAGAATCTTGGGGCACAATGGAGAACCAAGCATTGGTGGAAGTTCCAAGATGAATACAAGCACAAGCCACCTTGATGAGGAGTTCCCCATAAGTCCAACTTAAGGACAATAAACAAAAGTGCTAGGTGGGAGACAACCCACCATGGTAAAATCCTTTCATTTTCTCTTTTGTACATATTGGTAGAATTAGTTTAATTTCATGTTTTGTTTAGTTAGTTGAGTATGTTTGGCAGTTTAAGTATGTTAAATAAGGTTTTATGGTGTTTTGGTAGCTGTTTGGAGGTTTGGAATGCTTGGATTGGTGCAAAAACATAGAAAAAATTTTTGAAAAACAGAGCACCATCCACGCGTACGCGTACATGGTGCGTACGCGCACTTCCAGCATTTTCGACCATCCACGCATGCGCGCCATGCGTGCGTACGCGCGGATTGAGAAGTTCCAACCTCCATACATTTTCCAGAGAGTTGTGCCTGCGCCGCGCCAACGTTGTGCCTCTGGCACAAACCCCACTTGCGCACACGCGCACATGACGCGTACGCGCCACTGTCGAAATAAGCCAACGACGCGCGCGCGCCATGTGTGCGTACGCGCGGATTTTTTTCTCCCATCCACTTTTCTTTTCTTCTCCTCTTTCCAATTCTTTCCTTCTCCTTTCTTCTTCCCTTCTCCTACCCCTCATCCAACACTTCCAAACACCATGGATAACCATTTATTTTAGTTAGTTAGTTGGTTAGTTAATTAGTTAGTTTTAGTTTAGCTTTCATTTTATTTTCTCTCTTTTCATTATACGTGTTGGATTATTGACTTTGTTTATTATACGTTGCTGCCCTTATTGCCTAAATGCTATTTTAGCATGAATATTTTTAGATAATCTTTGTTGGATTCTATGATTGAGGTTATATTTTGTTACTTGGTTTTGAGTTCTTCATGCTTACCTTTTGAAAAATACCAAGTGATGAGAATTGTCTTCGAGCTTATAACTCTTTTGAATTGCATGTTGTAGCTAGCCACCATGTGATTTGAACCGTATTCTTTGATTGGGCAATCTCTTGATGGATGATGTTGAGCATTTACTTTAATGCATTGTATTTCATGATTATATCCATCCATATGTTTGACTTGAATGCTTTCATACTTCTCTAATGCTTGTCTTACCTTACAAGCTTACTTAAAGCATCTCAAGCATACTAGGATAAGTGACATGCATGCTTCTTTTGTGACATAGCTCTTTATGCTAATGTGTATTCTAAACCGTGCAATTTAGAATTCACACACCTAATATTTCTTAATGTCACACTAATTCACTCACTCAATTCTAGTGATTTACCTCATTCCAACAATGTATGCTTCCTTGCTTTTATATCTTCTCATCTTATGGTGTTGTATTTTTATTTTTCATGATAAATGCACCACAAGCAAACATGGAAGCAAGACTAAGAACACGCAGCAATCCGGAGAGTCGCCGTACCCCCTTGCTCATCTTTGAGTGCACCGAGGACGGTACAAACTTTTAAGTGTGGGGAGGTCGTCCGACCGGTCGGCGATTTTGGGTGACAAATTTCTAATTCCAACACTTTTGCATTTCATTCTAGGATTTTAGGATTTTTACTTGCATTTTCTTATTTTTGCATATGTATACACAATAAGCTTAGTCAAAATAATGAGAATTTTTTAAGATTTCTATCTATAGGGCATCTCAATTGATTTGAGTGAAAACTTTTCATAGAACTTGCTTGAATTATATATATTATGGAACATGATTTATGAGCTAAGAACACAAGCTTGTGAGACTTGAGCCTAATAGCGTGGTTACATCTTATAACCATTTATTTTTCCTTCTTGTGTGCATTATTCTCTTTCTATGATTGTAATCTTTGATTTGTTTGATTCTTTATGTCCATTATTTTGTGTATTCATGCATTTATATGATTGAGGCCATCATTTCATTAGCTCACTTACCCAAATGACCTTACCTTTTATCTTCCTTTGTTAGCCAAATTTGAGCCTACGCTTAACCCACTTATTCTTTAATTTAGCACATTACTAGCCTTAAAGCGAAAAACAATAAATGTCCTTAATTTGGATCTTTGATTAGCTTAGGCTAATGTGTGTGAGTATCATTCAAGTGTGGGAACCTTGGGACATTGGGTGAATAAAAGGGTAGTTTTGTAATGTTATTAGAAATATTGGGAATTGGGTACATACTCATGTATTGATCAAATGTAAAACCTTATGCATTGAGGTTCTTGTATATAAAAAGAAAAAAAAAATATAAGAAAAACAAAAGAAAAAAAGAAAAGAAAAAAATAATATGGAAAAGAAAAAAAAATTATAGAAAAATAAAAAAACAAAAGAAGAAAAAAAAGAAAGAAATAAAAAGGGGACAAAATGCCCCAAACCAAAGCAAGGTCCAATAAACTCAATGCATAAGTGTTGCGAAATGAAAAAAGAAAATGCATGAGTATGTGAAAAGTGAAGAATGGGTAGTTAGGTTAGAACTTAATTGTATAGGATGTCATAGGTTAGGTGGGAAGTCTAAGCTTATCAAAGATTCAAACTTCAAGCTCACTTGACCATATATGCATCCTACCTTGACCCTAACCCCATTACAACCTAAAGAAAAGACCTCATGATACTTGTATGCATGCATGAAATGTATGTCGATTGTTAGAAGAAAAAACAAATCTTGGAAAGTATGATTAGGGGAGAATTGAGAGAATCGACCCTAAACACTTGAGTGAATAGAGTGCAAACACTACCGGTGAGGGTTTGATGCTCAATTACATGTTTTCACCTATGATCATCTCTTTTCATGCAAGTTTGTAAAAATATTTAATAACTCAATTCAATTGTGGATTAGGCTTGCTAGTCCTTAGCCCTTGTGCATATATACTTCTTGGGAATTGATTTATTTTGACTAAGCAATTGCATTCATTTAGATAGTTGCATATAGGTAGATTGCATTTAATTAGTTTCCATTGAATAAATACCATGCCCTTTGCTTCATTCTTGGTTTAAGCATGAGGACATGCTTGGTTTAAGTGTGGGGAGGTTGATAAACCCCGTTTTGACGGTTTATCTTGTATTGATTTTAAGAGATTTTATCACCTTTTACCCACATTTATTCAATGAAATAGCATGGTTTTGTGATTGTCTCCTTATTTGTGCTTAGATGTGAAAACATGCTTTTAGACCCTTAATTTGATGGTTTTAATTTCCCTTTGATTCCATTAGATGCCTTGATGTGTTTGTTAGTGATTTCAGATTGAAAAGGCTAGGAATGGATCAAAGGAGTGAAGAGGAAAGCATGCAAAGTGGAGAAATCATGAAAAGTCAAAGAAGTTGAACTCGCCCATGGACGCGCGCGCGTACCTGGCGCTTGTGCGCACCTGCGAATCACCCCATGGACGCGTACGCGTGCTGTGCGCGTACCGTCGGTGCTGGTTTATGATTTTTTAATGAAAACGTGACCAACGAATTCTCAAGGGTTGTGGGGCCCAATCCCAACCAACTTTGGCGCCAAAGATGCTATTTAAAGCCAAGGATTGAAGAGCAAAGGGGATTCCAATCATACACACTCATTAGGATTAGTTTAGAGTTAGTTTCTAGAGAGAGAAGCTCTCTCTTCCCTCTAAAATTAGGATTAGGATTAGGTTTAGTTCTTAGATCTAGGTTTTAATCTTTGCTTTCTTCCACTTCTATCTCTCAATTCTTTGTTGCTACATTTATCTTCTTCTATTCTTTTGTTATAATTTCCTTTATGTTGTTCTTATATTTTGTTGTAGATCTAGTATTGTTCCTTCTACATTCTTCCAATTCAATAAGAGGTAATTCATAATAATTGTTCTTCTTTGCTTTTCTATTGTTGATCTCTTGCCTTTGTAGTTGTAGATTCCTTTAATTCTTGCAATTAATAATGTTTACTTCTATTGCACTCTATGTGTTTGTTGAAATGCCTCTTCTAGATATAGTGTAGATTTTGTTCCTCTTGGCCTAGGTAGAGTAATTAGTGACACTTGAGTTATCTAATCCCTTTGTTGATTGATAATTGGAGAGATTGCTAATTGGTTTGGAGTGCACTAAAACTAGTCTTTCCTTGGGAGTTGGCTGGGACTTGTGGCTCAAGTCAATTCATCCACTTGATTTTCCTTTAATTAGTAAGGGTTAACTAAGTGGTAGCAATGAATAATTCTCATCACAATTGAGAAGGGTAACTAGGATAAGACTTCTAGTTCTCACACCTTACCAAGAGCCTTTTATAATTGTTAGTTTACTTTTTTTTCCATTTATAATTCTTGTCTAAAAATCCTAAAAACCCCAAATATAACTCACAACCGATAACAAGACACTTCATTACAATTCCTAGGGAGAACGACCCGAGGTCCAATACTTCGGTTTATAAATTTTAGGGGTTTGTACTAGTGACAAACAACTTTTTGTATGAAAGGATTATTGCTTGGTTTAGAAACTATTACTTTACAACGAGATTTTATTAGTGAATTTCTAAATCGTCAAAAATCCAATCATCAAGGGTCAGCAGAGTATCGAGTCTCAACCTGGAGCACGTGGTGGCTAGTCACTGCTTTCATCCAGGGAAACTCGTATCTCAGAGAATCATTTCACATTCATTCATAACATTCCATAATCATTCATAATGACCATATCGTCACTTATACATCACATGATTGCACATTTTATACGTCACTCATCATAACCCGGGGCAAGTGGGGCGAAACCACAACCCTTGCGTCCATCCAGGGAGCCTTTATGCTAACCAACCTGGAGCAAGTGGGGCACAACCACAACCCTTGCCTCTATCCAGGAGGTACGTTCTCATATGCCCAGGAGGAACCAAGGAGAGATCCTAACCTCCCACCATCTCGTTGGGGGCGATTTTACAATACCAGGAGGAATAAAGAAGGGGATCCTCACCTTCCTCATCTCTTTGGGGTCGCACTTTCGAGAAAGAGAGCTCAAGATAAAACAATCATTCAAAGTCATATTTTCATTTTCAGCCAAAAATCAATATTTATCATAGACATCCGTCTCATAACATAACCCATAACTAGCCAATAATCATTATTAAATACAGCCCTTTGGCTCACGACAAACACCGCACTTCCATCATCACCCTCAGCAACTCATACAGTCATCATTAATCATAATTCATCATTACTCTCCCTTTACTTCACCTCCAAGCTACCACCCTTCCTAGTCTCTTCTCATTTCTAGGCCTCTATAAAGCTTTAAGACTTAAAGGGTGAGAATGGAAGCTTAAAAGTCTGAAATTCGGCTTTAAAAACTCAAAATCAACTTTTGCTAAAAACAGGGTCACGCGTGCGCGTCGCTTATGCACACGCGTGGAAAGTGGAAAAGGAACTGATGCGTGAGCGTTGATCACGTGTACGCGTGGATTTTGTGATCCTCGCACAAAACCAGCGCAACTCTCTGTATTTTCTACTGGGCACTTGCATCAATACAGCGACGCGTACGCGTCGGCCAGGTGCACGTGTGAGAGTGTAAAAATCATGAGTAACGCGTGCGCGTTGGAGTACGTTTTACCAAAAATTTTACTAAGTTAAAAAGTTGCAGGATTACATTTTCAAACCCCAAACTTCCGACACACATAACTTCTACAAAATTCCCTTTTCAACCATTTTTGGACCGTTGGAAAGATCGTTGAATAAACTTTCATAAAAATCTAATTTTTAAAGAATTCCTAACTCTGAGGACCGAGTTACGGACCGCCGAAGTTGGTCAAAAATAAGTTTTTACCCAAAAACAGAAATCACCAATTATTCCAACGTTCACAAGCCAAATTCATTTTTTACTCATCCAAATGACCACAACCCAACCACATTCACATAATTATACTCAACCAAAACCAGACCTACCTCATCTACACAATTTCACCAAAAACTATCAAATTCTACACCTCAATTCTTCAAACCTTATTATTCAATAATCAAAGCAATTATTCACACATTCAATATCTAAAATCCATCCAATCTCTTATATCATCACACAATACACACATCAACTTACCTTCCTTACCTCTTTTCGTCCTCCAGCCCAAATTCACAATTTAAATGCATATTCCACAAACTAATATTCATCATCCAATTCATCAAATTCTCAACACACCAAACATACAAATTCACACAATTCTCAACCCAATCATTAATTTACATTACATATCAACTAAACATATTAATACCAACCATTTACACAATTCAAACTTAAACATAGGGGGATCTAGCCTAGAAATTCTCATCACACCACACAGTACTTAAATGAAACTTAAATCGTACCTCTTGTAGCCAAAATAATTGAGTTTCTTCTTGGAAGTCTCCACTAACCCATTAGCTCCAACCCTCACCAAAGCTCCTTAAGCAACACCAACTTCCTAATTGTGCACCAAAATCACTCAATACTCTAACATAATTAATTTTTACACTTATAATCAACCTAGGATTCATGAAATTGATAAATCACAAGGGTTTGAGTACTTCTTACCTCAACCTATATGAAATAGGGATAGAATCCACTTAGAATCAATGTTAGAGTATCCCTAAACAACCAAAATCACAAGATTTTAATACTAACTACCCAAAAACGTGTAATAGTGAAAAATTTTGAAAACTGGACAGAGATTAATAGAATACTCACTATAATAACTAGATAGAATCGAAGAGTATGAGAAGAGCGATGCGTGGCCGTAAACGGCTCGTCAATCGGAGTTCCAGAGAGAAAGTTATGGTGATTTTAAATTTGATGGAGTTAGGATTTTCTCTCTTCTTCTTCTCTTCTTCATTTCAGCGCCCCACACCCCCTTCTTTAGGGTAAATAAGCTGAAATGCTCGTAACTAATATTTATATATGTTGGATCTTGGGCCCCCGGTTCACTTGTTTTAGTCCGTTGGCCCAATTTTGGGCCAAAACCTTTAAGATTAGAGTTTTAAATCGTATTTTAAATATTTCTATCTTCCCAAATTATAAATTCTTATTTCTTAAAATTATTCATTTCTAATTAATTTTCTCAACCACAGTACCGGACAAATCACAGTTGGTACTGCCGGTCAAATTTTCAGTGCGCATTTTTATTCAAAAAACTATGTTTTTCCGACTCAAAAAAATTCACTGACTCCAAATATCATATTTAAATTATCAAATTCCGATTGCTAGATTTTTTAACGATAATTGTTTCTATTTAATTTATTATTTAATTAATTACAGTTTAACCGAATTTTACAACAAGCTTCCAAACTATTCTTTCCAAAATTTCACCAAGCCAAGCTCCCAATTACTCAATCTAACACCATATTATACAAGTTGGCATAATATTAAAAAATAGAGTTTTCATAAATTGATGAACCAAGAGAGGACAATGATTTTTTATCTTTACCCACTGAACTTAATGATAAATTCCACCAAGAACATAAGTTAGAAAATTCCTGTGACATCAAAATCACCAAAAATCCTCAATACCCAAACCAAAAATATAATTTCAGCTTTGAAAAACTGAGTCTGGAATTTCAAGTCACTAAAATATTTAAATAGAATTGAAGAGGAGGAGACAAGCTTCTCGTGTCCGCAAACGACTCGTCAATCGGAGCTCCATAACAAAAGTTATGATGGATTAAAGGTAAGGGTGGCTAGGATTTTCTCTCCTTTCAATTTTAAATCTCTCTCATAAAATGGAGGAGAAAGTGCTAAAATGTGTGTTAAGTGTGGGTATATATATATGACGGCTTGGACCAACTTGGAACAAAACCTTTAAGATAAGCATTTTAATTCGCACCCTAATTATTTTTATTTCTTCAAATTATAAATATTAAATTCTTAATTTTTTTCTCTCTCAATTAATTAATTTATTTGTTGTTAATTATTTATTAGTATTTTGTAAAATTTTACTTGCAGCATCTTCTTCAAATTACGTTGGAACCTTGGATTGGGACAAATGATCTTCAAGGCTGAGACTTTGAATTGTGAGAAGAACCTGGTATCTCCAGGTCATGAAATTATTATCCACCAATTTATCAGAAATTGATAAAATTGAGCATTTGGTGGTAGATGAATTTGATAAGGTGATTGACATGGTAATAGAGGAAAAAGGAGAAAAGAAAGAGAAAGAATAGAGAATTACTCAACTGTGCTAAAAAATGAGGATAAAAAACCTGATTTATGCAAGTGAGTGGCTCTAGATACCATGAAAGTTTTGTATTGAGCTTTGGTATGATCAGAGGAAGATCATGCACTAGATTTAATTATGCAGAATCAGAATAAAGGGAAATGAAACCCTAGACTTGTAGAGAAGGCTAATATTATTGATTAATAATGTGTCATACCTTTACAATGAGCAACCTCTGCACACAGAAAAGAGAAAAAATAGAATAAATTTTTAGTCCAAAGAGTACCAATTAGAAACCATCAAACTAACTACTCTTAACAAGAAGTTAGAATTTAAGATTTAGGATTTAGAGTTATGATATGTTACGGCTATGACGGTCGATAGTCAAATTGCAGTAGTGTGATATGAGGTTGGTAATGGTATTAAAATTATAACATGTGAGAAAAGAGAAAAGAGTAAAAATTGACTAAAAGAGTATTTCAAAAAAAAAAATAATGAATAATTGAATTTGTTTAGTTATTAACTAAAGTTGACTATTTTTTGTTGGCTTTCTTGTGAGATTGAATAAAATATTGTCTAAATAAGTAAATTATTTTAGTTTTAGTTATCAATTAGTCAATAATTTTTTTTTTAAATATTACAAGGATTGGAGTCAATTTTTTTATAGCCAATTTTAACTAATTTTTTAAATAATTTTTTTATTTACAT
Organism: Arachis ipaensis; assembly: GCF_000816755.2. Classification (NCBI taxonomy): domain Eukaryota; kingdom Viridiplantae; phylum Streptophyta; class Magnoliopsida; order Fabales; family Fabaceae; genus Arachis; species Arachis ipaensis. The sequence continues at coordinate 108,951,616 of NC_029794.2, read as the reverse complement.
TCTTTTTCACTCAAACTTATTAAGATGTGATTTTAATTCTAAAATTATATTACTTATACTCTTCTTGATTTTCAACAAAACAGTCATTGATTTTAGA
>NC_029794.2:108950901-108951504 GCF_000816755.2 Arachis ipaensis | reverse complement strand
TAAAGGTTTATTTTAGTAATTTTAGATTTTTTTATATATAATTTTAAATAAATTTAAAATTAATATGAATTAAAAATAAAATTTTAAAAAGAATTTCTGATATTTGTTGATATATATAATTGATTTCTTAATTGTACTTTCAAACAAAAAAGAGAGAAGGACATAATTTCTTAAATTTCTATTAGAAAAAGTTAATTTCTAGTTTCTTTTCTCAATAAAACTTATTGACAAGTCCAATTACCAGTCATAATCGAGATAAGGCGATCACGTGGACATTGTTGTGTTGTGCCATTATATTGTTATATTAATATATATTGTTTCTTTTTTCTCCCTAAAAAGAGGAAAGTGTAAATTACTATCAGTTTTTAAATATTCAATTTTAGGATAAAGTATTTTTAATTTTAAAAATTTATTAAAATTTTTTAAATATTTTAAAATTTTATTTTGTTTTAATTTTATCTCAAAAATATTTTATTTGCATAAAATATATTTCTGATAATTAAATTTTCAAAAAATTTAGGACTACTCCAATAATAATTGATGACAACTATCTCTAGTTTGCTTATGTTGATGATTGTTCTTATAAAATTATTACTGAATTGG
>NC_029794.2:108947464-108950820 GCF_000816755.2 Arachis ipaensis | reverse complement strand
ACCCAAAAAATTCGGAAGTTAAACCTAGTCTATATGCGTTAAATTTATAAGTAATTGTAATCATCTCACTTAGTACTTCATTTTTTCACAAATTGTAAGTTTAATTGTACACATATATAGTCCAATAATAAATATCCAGCAGAGTTTAATTTAGGTTTCTCATTAGAAAATAAAGTTCAAAGACTACAATAATAAGTAGTGATACTTTGTCGTAGTTTACGTTGATCCAATATATAATTCCTTGAGTTAAATTTTAAAGTGGTACCTAAAATTACACTCAAAACTCAAAGTATTCTCTGAAATTAATAATTACCTATATTCATCCCTGAAATTATACTCCAAAATCTAGAGTAGTCTTTCAAGAATTTTTTGTCAAATAGGCATTATCGAAAAGCTGATGTAGACTCCTCTCTGACACGCAGGCCAGGTAACGGCTAGTTGATGTGGATTAGTAAACTTTTTTATAGCAAATTTCAAAATCCTAATCCACAAATTTGAATATCACTCTCTACAGTCCCCTATCTTCTCTTTTCTTCTATTCTCTTACCTTCTCTTCTCCATCTTCAAAGATAGGATCATCATTAGGATTAAGCTGAGGTATAACACCAACAGTCATAATAGACCCAAGATTACTCTTTAGCAATGTCAACCCATAATTTCTCACCGTTCCATATTGAGCAACAACATCTCCAAACACAATGGCCCTAACATCTCTTAAAGTCCTTGTTAGTGAGGACTTGTTCAGACATAAATCACCCTTGTTAGCTTTTTTTACCAATTTACAAACTAGCCATTTTCTATTAGCTAGTCTATTGCTTAGTCTCTCTTGCACATGTGTGGTCATCCATAAAAATCTTGATTTGTCAGCAATTGTCTTCACTGTTCCTAGATGCATACACAACCCAACCACAACCCTCATCCTTACACACAACTCTCATCCTTACACTATCATTCTTCTTAAACCAGATCATCCTACCTTCTTGAATCAATATTCATGCACAGTCTTTTTGAACTCTATCTTTGTATTAAATGTCATTCAAACCTCAAGTTTAAACACTCCGAACCTCCCTCCTTCTTTGAACATAGGGAATATCTCATCTGAATTACTCTCTTTCAAGTCATCCTTAGAATTCGGAGGAGTCTATATTTTCTCCGAGTGCCATGAATCTCTACCATCGAATTCCTCATAAACTCCATCCTGAGCCTCATAAAATTTTGCCATATCACCAAATTCAGGAACTAGTCCAAAAAATAGTTCATCATCCTCAGTGCCAGAGTCTGCACACACCATTCCATCATTCTTTGTCATAATTGATCTCTTTTGTCTAATTAGCTTGGTAGCTACTGCATTGCTCAATTTAACATCATTCTTTTGTCATGTTGATTTGTTAATAATCACTCCTTTTTTTTCACTGGAGTCTTCCTCATAACCACGTATGTATGGTTCATCCTCTACACTATCATAACTGTCATGACTGCTCGATGATTCATCTGAGCTAGACAACATCACTGTCATAACTTGGGCCTCTTTACCCTTACTAGATTATCTTCTTAGAATATCATTAGTAGCTACTCTTATTAAGCGCCTCATAGCATTTGTTGCTACACTTTTTTTCTTTTTAAAGGTATCTCTTTTGTGGACTTGACTTATTGGACCTTTTTAGATTGACTATTAATAGGTTTTGTAGTGGTTGAACCTTTGTCTTTGGTGGAGGGTTGGGTCTTTGGTTTTGCTGGTGGGTTTAATGCACAAACAAGTTTTATAGTGGGTTGGATCTTTGGTTTAGGTCTTGGAATGAATTTACTACTAGACTTTGTTGTGGGAATTGATTTTGGGGTGTAGCTAACATCTTCAAAATTTACTGGATTTTGGGTGGGGCTAGTTGTGTGGATTGGTTCTGGATTTGACTTTGTCGTGAGAATTGGTTTTGGGTGGCGCTATTCAGGTTTGGGTTAGGAATTAGTTCTAAGATCAACTCTTTTTCTTTAGACATTGGTTCTTCTTCTTCATTAAAAATAGGTTCAGAGATTCCATACTCATAGTACACATGGACAACTCCTTTGCTCCTTTAAGCATGAAAATACAACTCTTTATCATGTATGATAGTTCGGAGACTACTCTTCAAAGACCTATTAGGAACTAACCACCAGCATTTAGTCATCTTGTCATACCCAATATGTTTGTGGTAGTCCAGAACTGAGAAGACATTTAATGTGTCTACATCAAGTTCAGACAACTCAAAAATTTTTCCACCAATATAAGACACACTTTCATCTAACTCTGTGTTAAATGTCCCTCTATGGTGATATATGATGGTAATGAGAGGATTATCCATCTACAAATTGAACAAAAATGAATGATCAGACTCAGCATTATCAACAACATTATTAAAACTACAAACAAAACATAAACCCATCCAGTTAACAGTAAATGTATTCAACCCTAGACCACATTACCACTAACACATCAAAACTCAAACTATAAGAATATTGAACATCAATTAGGCATAACAAACAACCTCTAATCAAAGAATTAATTTTACCCTAGCCACCAAAAAATCTAGTTTTCCCATCAAACCCTACCACAAACTGCAGAATAACAACATGCAAATCCATAGAAAAAATCATAAATAATCATATTTAACTGCGAAAATAATACATTAACAACATTAACAAAAAAATAGAGCATCTCCTATGCCTTCCTCTTTTCATTTTTGCTTACTTCTGTTAAGGACTTCCATCTCTAACACACTCTGTCAATGTTAACAACGATATAGCTGACTGTGAAGATTAGTCATTTTCGAAGAAAATCGCTGCAGTGACGACACTCAGCACAGCGACATTGAAGAATAACGAGGAGAAGAAATGTCTTTGATTCTAATGTGGGAGGGAAAGAAAAAGGTTTGATTAACATTTGAGGGAAGGGTTAATGTAAACTTTTGAAGAAAATGACATCGTTTGGCACAATTTCGGCGCCAAATCGAATACTACATCGTTTAGGACTTATCAGCGTGTTAGAAATTAAAGGAACTCACATCAACTTTTCAATAGTACCTATTTGACAAAAATATGCTTGAAGGACGATTTTGAATTTTAAAATGCAACTTCAAGAATGAATATGAATAATTATTTATTTCAGAGACTATTTTAATTTTTGAGTGTAACTTTAAAAATTACTTTGAGATTTAACTCATAATGCCTTGGTATTATGAAACAAGTTTCCACATCAGGAATGTGACTCCTTGCAGTGGTAGAAGAACACCAACTATTTTTTTATCATGGCGATTTTTCCAATAGGTGAATTTCAGTATTTTTATTTTTATGGCAGTTATTGTAACTATGTAAATATTGTTAAA
>NC_029794.2:108912001-108947430 GCF_000816755.2 Arachis ipaensis | reverse complement strand
TATTTATTTGGAACGGAATAAGGGAATGGCTTTATTACGTTACTTAAGATTAAGAAAATACAATAATAGTTTATGCCTCAAAATACTTATAGAAGATTTGACACTGGTTGCCTACTTGTCAGGGGATGGTTGATCATAATAATAAGGTGAAAACGAAATTCGTTACTTAAAACTTAATTATGGATTGGACGTACAAAACAAATAAATATAATAATAATAGGGAATGCTTTCAATTGGTGAGGATTTGCTATGTTAATGTGACATTAGCTTTGGACTTATTATATATACATGTCATATATATGGCTAGAATTACTAACTTTATCTAAGCATAACATTGCGTGTTAGGGAAATAGTCAAAAGGCTTTAATAATAATGTAGAATATATTCTCATAAGACATTTAATGTATATGAAAAATATGTTAAGTAAATAACTGTAATTAATTGCACTGTTTGCAGAGCCCACATTAAATATGTTTCATATGCATGTAAAACTTTATCAAATTGTCTAAAGTGGATTTAGTAGTAATAAATATTATACATGTGAGTTAGCTGGGATTGTATTGAATTTATAGTACCAATGTACCATATTGATCATAACACTCATTCTTTATGTTGAGTTAAAAAAAATACCGTAAAAAAAATAGTATTTATTTTTAAAGTTCGCCGAATTGTCTTTAAAGTATATCAATTTTTCATCGATAGCAATACTTACGGAGATTTGTCTTTGTTGAAATTTATCTGAAATAGTTTCATTTGTTGGTATCATATTGATTCTTGGAATCAAAATAATATGATCAACATTATTACTTGTTAAAATTCTACATTTTATGACTTGATTTCTAAACTTCAAAATTTATAAACTTATGCTATCACAAATGCTATTAGATTGGTTAATATTCCTTGATAACATTACTAAAATATCAACATTGAGTATTAATTTATGTGAAGAGATCAAGTCTATAAGAACTTTTGTTTTTGAATAATTTATTCCATCGAAAAATAAATTTTCTCTTGAATTGATAAATACTTTTTTTTTATTTTTTACACCATTTTGTATTTTTTTATAGCAATGACTCAACCTAGGCCCATTATCATAGTCCTAAATCTGATTTACGTTCACTACCTTAAGGTTCAATACAGATGAAGTCAACGTGTCCTCTCTCAAAAAGTGGATAACGAGTGCTCGTGGCAGCGCGGCCGGCCCTTTTTCCGTTCCTAGCTTCTATTTAAAAAAGTATCCCTCGTTCCTTCTTTTTCTTTGTTGCAAGCAAGGTTCTGAAAATCAAACCGATTATTGAACCGTTCTAGCTACTGATTTACTGGTTCAATTGGTTCTAGCGTAATTTAATTAGAAAAATTATTTTATAACAAAATATAAATCAGCACATTAAAAATAATTATAGTCTAATATAAATTCTAAAATATCATCCAAATTAAAAGTACTATATAAACCAGAATGTCTCATTTAAATACACCCTCAAAAATCAAATAACAAAAGAAACAACCAAACATAAAATGTCAACATTTGAGTTTGTAATCAATCATCAAAATTCACCAAAATTTGCTGTAGATTTGCATCATTGAGATCATCATTACCTTCATTTCCACCACTTGGACTAGAAAAATTAAGTGATGCAGCATAAAGTGTACTATTACTACCACCCTACCACCACCACCACTTTAATGAAAATCAACATTAATACCATCTGACGAAATATATAGCACGTTATCAATAAGTTCAAAATTAAAATTATTGTAATAAATAATCAGAAAATAAATTATAATACTCACAAAGTAATGGTTTCTCAACAACCTCTTCTGTTACCCAAAAGTCAACCGAATTGATACTTTCATAATCAATTGGATCATATTGCATTATTTGTTTTTTTTTCTTTCCTCATAAATTAAATACAATATATGAAAAATAGTATAACATATTAAGTACACAAAATTCAATGATATAAAATAAAAGTACGAAACATATATTACCTGGATTTAGGACGCAAATTATATGTAACATACACAATATCATTTAGCTTATTAGGCTCCAATCTATTCTTTCTTTTCGTATGAATCTGATAAAAAAGACTCCAATTCCTTTCACACTCCGAAGAAGCAGATACTTGGCTAAGAATGCGAACTACCATATTTTGTAAATATGGAGTAGAACAACGCCAAACAACCTTCATCATTCATCTTCAAGTTACAATCTCATAACCATGCTATTAGTTATAAAATTAAGAAAATATAAGCATAAAATAAGTTACTATCAAATAGATATTCTTATCAGGTTGAAGTTTTTTTTTTTTTGCATCTCAAATAACTTATAGCCTATAAAAGCTTTTCTTTCAATTTCTATATAAGTGTATTTCCTTCGCTGCTTCAACTGAATCTAAATTATTAACCTTTACAATGCAATGTAACAAGATAAAATAAACGTTGCATGATATCAGGTGCTTCTTTATAATTTTTATATAAAAAAAAGTAGGATTCAAGAAATAAGTCGCTACATGAAGATTTTTTTTTCAAATGTTTGTCCCATCTTGAGTTGATAATCTCTGTGTAAAGCTGATATGCAGTCTTACTATGCTTGAAGATTTCTTTGATTGTATTTTCTGCTCTCATCATACTTTCATAGACATATCCCAATAATGGTTTATCATCAACATCTACAATCTTCAACAATTTAATAAACAGACTCACAAATTTTCTTGTAGTAAAACAATCATCCCAAAATTTGTTGTTTAGGTTAATTGCACTAACAACTCTACCGTTAGCACTCCTTCCTAATTTGTGTCCAGTAAAATATGCATCCATAACCAGTGTTTGCAAATCCATTTTGTGCTCAAAGATACTCTTTAATGTGATGAAGATAGTGGCAAAACGAGTTGCACCTGGACATACAATCTCATTACAAGTATTTCTTTGTCTTAGCCAGGACAAGAACACCATATGAGTATATACAAATACAGTAATCTTTGAAGCACATGATGTAAGATTAGAAGTATGCGTTACGATGCTTATATATTTTAGAATAAGATTCAAGCAATGAGCAGCACAATGTGACTAGTGGATATTCTCAAATTTATGATTGATAAGCCTACCAGCTACAACATAATTCATCGCATTATCAGTCACTACATGTACAATATTACCAGTCCCAATCCATTCAATTACCTCCAAAAACAAGTGATACAAGCTTGAAGCATTTTTTACCATATTAGAAGTATCTACAAATTTCACAAAGCACAACTCTTTTGAACAATAAACCAAAATATTAATCAAATTTTTTTGCCTTTGGTCTGTCCAACCATCAGCCATGAGGGTACATCCAGTTTCTTTCCAAGCAATCCTATAGCTATCAATAACTATGATGGTTATAAGTGGCTAAGAGAAGGGGGGTTGAATCTTAGCCACTCTTTCTGCTAAATATTACTTTTTCTTTCTCAAAGGGACCTAGGAGATATTTTTACTTTTGTCTCGTGATTAGCTGAGAGACATTTTCATTTTTGTCTCCTGAGTAACAAAAATAGAAAAGTAAAAGGGAAGAAGAAATAACACCAAGATATATCCTGGTTCAGCTACAAGGTGCAATGTAGTCTACATCCAGTCTCCATCACAATAATGATGGAATTTCACTATCTCTTTTTCAAGATTACAAACACCAATTCTTCCTTGGGATCTACCCAATCCTATCTGGGACAAATTCAAATTCTAAACCTGATCACTACCACCCCTTACTCCCCTCCACCCAATCCCCCAAATCCCCCACCACCTTCAACTCCTTCCTCGACCCTCCCTCCTATGTTGAAGCCATCTTCACTTCATTCGATTCTTCTTCTTCCTCCTCCTCCAACGGCACCAACCACAGTCACCACCACAACCGTAACACTTTCATATCCTACTCCCAATGGGATATAATAACCTAATCTTTTTTTCACTGTTTTAACTCACTGCCTTTTACCTCTCATTGGATTTTTCTTACAAACCTCACCATGTTTTCCTTTTACAAATGAGACTTAGACAGATCCAAACCGAGAAAAAAAAAATACAAAATAAACTACATGAAGGAAAAGAACTCTAACAGCTTGGGTAGTTATGAGAGTGAACTTTGTTCTTTTTACTTACTCTCCTTACTTTCAACCCTTGGCCGTTCACTCTTAATATAGAAGGGTGAAGTTTCAAAGGTTGAAGCATGTTCAACCTTCACACTGTCTTCTTCTCTAACATCAGAGTAGCAGCGGCTTCAACAGAGAGCAGGGAGAGGACCGAGGCTGTTGCATGCATGCTCACCTCTTCAACCTTCTTCAATCTTGACCATTGACCTTGACTTTGGCCCCAAGTTTTGATTCTAACCGTTGATATGGTTCTGACCTATGTAGGCTTCACATTCTCCATTGTTACCTCTTCGATGCATGAGACCTTGAAGCTTTCTTCTTTGATCTTTGGTGAAGCACAAAGGAGGAAAGAAATTTTTTGTTGTGTTTGACCGAAGGAACTAGCTACTTTGTTGTAGCCTTCTTTTCTTTGCTTTGATTTGGCAAAAACGTTTTTGCCTGTCTTCACACCTAACCTCTGAGATTTCTATTTTCTTCTTTCTTCTTCTTGGATGAAAGATTGATTTGACCAAAGCAAGAGAGATGAGATAGAAGAAAGAAAAGCTTTCGGTGGAAGATTTCAAGGGAATTAAATTGAATTTAATTCCAAGTTCCAGTTACTAAGAATGTGTGTAACGTATGAAGCTTGTGGACCCTTGGTTTCTTTCTTTAATTCTTTATGGGCTTCGAAGGATTTAGGCCTCTTTGGATTTCTTTCTCTTTTTAACATTCAGCCACTTGATTTGAAATAAATTTGCATTAGGCTAAACTTGTTTAGTAGTCAAACTGGACTTGCAATAACTAGGCCAAGAGGAAAACTAATTTTCCTTAAAACATCAAACAAAAAATTGGAAGTATTTTAATAAGAAATACTTTTAATAATGTTTGTTCATCATATTAATTTAATATTAGTTTTTCAAACTCAACAATCTCTCCCTTGATGACAAATATTATTAAACTGAATTGAGAGAAAAATTAGGATAGAAAAACTTCCCTTTGAAGTTTCACTAAAATCTCCCCCTTTCTTTTGTTTGATATGCTCCCCCTCAATGTGTGCTTTAATCACCCCGCTCATAACAAACTATTTACAAAAACAAGGCCTATATACAAGCTCTACAAAGTTCCTAAAAGATTATAAAGAATTTTCAAGACATGGAACCTTTAAAAATAGAGCCAGATTTTCACAAGTGAATGCTCATGAAACCAATTAAAGACAGGGACTAATAAAGCTCTATTAGCCAAGCAGCCCACGATGAATTTGATCAAATAATTCAATGCTCAAGGCCGAATCACAACATCACTGTTCATACCATGGGTCGAGCTAGGACAGCCAGGTTGAATGAAGACAGAAACGACTGACTTCCTATAAAGGTTGGCCGATACCGACCTCTTCCCAAAAGAGCTCGGCCAAACCACTATAAGGGCCTAGGTAAGCCCAAAGCGGAAGATCATAGCCCACCTAAAGGCGGCTGGCCAAAGATAAGGGGACTCACCCGCAAAAGATAAGATAAGATAACTAACTTATCTCAAGTGAGGTCACCACACACTACTATAAATACACTGGAGTACCCAGGTATAACTCACTCTCTGATTCTACACAAAAAACCTACTTAAAACCCGTGCTAACTTAAGCATCGGAGTCTCTTGTAGGTACCACCACCCTCCGGTGATCAAGGATCAGCAACATCTCAAGGTTCAACAAGTCAGACACGCTAGCTCTGGCCACAACAACAGATCTCCTCCGAGATCGACCTTCAGTTTCAAGTAACCCTCAGAATAATTTCCTAGAGTCAAATCAAAGCAAAAAACAAAAGGCTCAAAACAGAGCATATGGACTATTTCAATTCAGACCCTTTTCTCCCCCTTTTGTCATCAAGGAGGGACACTTGCAAGCAAAAGAAGGCAAATAATGCAGCCCATAATATTAAACCATACAAAACAAGAAAATAATACTAAAGTTAAAGTTATTATAGTTATCCAACTGAGAAACAAAGTGCAAGACAAATGAAAAACAGTTTCAAAGCTCTAAATCCAAAGTTATCAAAAGTAAAGATCTGTCATAGGCAGCAAGGAGCATAACTAGGCATCAGAGGGCTCTTCATCAGATTCCAAAACATCATCTTCTTGCTCGGAGGCTGTCATATTTTCATTGAAGGAGTCCAGGTGCTTAAGAAGCACAGATGCCCTGTCATGAGATTTTAGCCAAGCCTTTTCATTTTGCATTGCAAGCTTATGAGCATCCTTACTAGATTTAACCATTTGCTTGGTCATAGTAGCAAACTCCAAGAGAACATCTTTAACCATTCCAGAGAAGAGATATTTGTAGGAATTAGATGTGCCAGCAATAGAGGAAGATAGGATGCTTTCATCCTCACTTTCAGACACAACCAAAGTCTTAGTGCCTTACCTTTTTACCTTTAACATGGTCAGGTACACTACCACCTTTGATTGTGGACACTCTGTTCTCAACAGGCTCATTAATCAAATCAATATTAAAATACCCAAACAAGAAAGTCAAGAACATACCATAGGGCAAGGTATTCTTTTTATCACTCTTCACACAATCCCACATAAGACGAAACATAAGATAAGCAAAAGAGATTGGAGTAGAATTCAAGATAGCATAGAGCACAAGGGTATCACAGACAGTCACCCTCTGATATGATCCGCTCTGTGGCATGATAATGTAAGTGATAATACGATGTAGTAGAGCCCTAACAGGTCCTAGGGCTTTGTGTGTGGGAGTATTTCCATCCATAGAAGAGAAGTTTTCACAAACTCGAGCCAGAGCATCTTGATGGGAAATGCCAACATGGTTATCACACTTGCCAGACATATATGCCCTTACCCTTGTGTCCTTATACCCTAGGGTAGCACTTATGGTTTCAGAACTCAAAACAAACTGAGTGTTTTTAACAAACGAATGGAGCTCTCCTTCATGAAATTAAATCACATTTGCATAAAATTCGCATACCAAGTTCGGATAAACTGGTTTTCGAATTTTAAAAATAGGAGACCATATCAAATCATGAAAGTTTGTTTTAAAATTGATCCCTTTGTCAGATAAGGCTTCAAGATCAACAACAAAAGATGCACAGAGATTGTGGTTTGCAAGAACTTGTGTATGAAACTCATAGGCCGCACAGGATATAAATTGGTATGGGTCAAAGTGAGAGTGAGATTTACCATACTTCTGATTAAAGTCCAAAGGCTCATGGTTAGGGGGCTCCCTTGTATCATGAAGAACAGAGCGCTTTGGACCACGAGAAGGACGTTGACTGGAGATTGGACGCCCAGTGGGGTGAGGAGTAGAACGGCAAAGAGGAGGTGACGGTGGTGCTTCTTCTTCATGCATGGGTCCCTTACCCTTTGCACCTTTACCATGGGACGATGCTGCCTCCTTTCGAGCCGACGACCCCTTTTGGTGAATAACCTTCCTTGCCATGGATTCGGATGATGGTGATAAATGAGAAGAGGAGGAGCGTGAGTGAATATATATGTATCTGTGTAACTGTGGTTGTTTGGTATGAGGAGGATTTTTGGAAGGAACGAAGGCTCCTGTGCTTCTTCTTGTAGCAATCTTCTTCCTCATATTTGAGAGAAAAGAATGGAGAAGGAAAGATAGAGGGTGCACCGAAGGTGGGAAGTGGGAGAGAGAGGTTAGGAGTAAAGGGAGGTCATTAATGCAATGAACAAACCTTCTCTTGCAAAGTAAAAACATTAATGAAAACGGTTTTCAAAAAATAATTTGAATATTTAAAACCATGAAATCTGAAAAGACAAGTCATGAGGAATGATGAAAGATTAAAATTGACATGACTTGGAATGGAATAAAGTGATAGCTCATAAAAATTTTAAAATAAAATAAATTTATGATTTAAAAAAAATGAGCCCATATCATGGGAATCAGATTTGTCTTACATAGGCCTTAATGGTGGGTACTGCGCGCTGGACTCTAAGACACAAATTTCAATTCAGAAATCAATATGGGCTTTATACAGTTCTTCTTTTGAAGATTTCATCCTTTGTCCAGTTTTGTGTCCCTGCCACCTACGAGACAAAATAACACAGAGAGCACAAAATTATCATCTAATCAATAGAATTAAAATCAATCATTTCCAGTTCTGTTCTTAGCTTGTAAAATCTATCTTCACACAAAGGTTTAGTGAAGATGTCAGCCAATTGTTCTTCAAATTTTACAAATTGAATATCAATAGTTCTCTTGTGCATATGTTCTCTAATAAAGTGATATCTCACTTCAATGTGCTTGGTCCTTGAGTGCAACACAGGATTTTTAGAAATGTTTATTGTACTCATATTATCACAAAGTAAGGGAATACTATTAATTTTTAGTTTGTAATCCTCAAGTTGGGTTTTAAGCCAAATTATTTGTGAACAACAAACAGATGCAGAGATGTATTCAGCTTCGGCTGTGAATAAAGCAATAGTGGCTTACTTTTTGCTTGACCAAACATTAAGGGATTCTCCAAGTAAGCAACACATGCCCAAAGTGCTTTTTCTATCCACACGATCTCCTGCATAATCTGCATCACAACACCCAACTATGCCAAACTCATTAGATTTAGGATACCACAAGCCAAGGTTACATGTGCCTTTTATATATCTAATGATTCTCTTAACGATTGAAAGATGTGATTCCTTAGAGCGAGATTGAAATCTAGAACATACACCCACATTTTGAACAATGTCCAGTCTAGAGGATGTAAGATACATAACAGATCCTATCATTCCTCTATATCTTGTTTCTTCAACATCTTTGCCATTCTCATCCTTATCAAGTTTAGTATTTGAATGCATGGGAGTACCCATTGGTTTGGAGTTTTATAGACCAAATTTCTTAATTAATTCCTTGGCATATTTTTCTTGGTGAATGAAAATACCACTAGGAGTTTGTTTGATTTGAAGACCAAGGAAAAAAGTTAACTCTCCCATCAAACTTATTTCAAACTCACTAGTTATAAGTTTTCCAAACTCCTCACAAGGATTCATTTGCCGATCCAAACACAATATCATCCACATAAACTTGAACAAGTAAGATGTCATCATTAGATTCTTTTATGAATAAAGTAGTATCGGTAGTACCCCTTTGAAATTTATTTTGTAATAAGAAAGCACTAAACCTTTCATACCAAGCTCTTGGAGCTTGCCTTAGACAGTACCCTTTTGAAATTTATTTTGCAATAAGAAGGCATTAAGCCTTTCATACCAGGCTCTTGGAGCTTGCCTTAGACCATAAAGAGCCTTGGTTAGTTTAAAAACATGATTTGGAACATATTTGTTTTCAAAACTGGGGGATTGGGCTACAAATGCTTCTGTATCAATGAAACCATTTAGAAAGGCACATTTGACATCTATTTGAAATATTTTAAAACCCTTGTGGGTAGCATAGGCAAGAAGCAATTCAACCAAATTGCTTCTATTCTTGCCACTGGGGCAAATGACTCTCAAAGTCAATGCCTTCCTCTTGATCGTAACCTTTGACCACTAATCTAGCCTTGTTACGAACAATACTACCATCCTCACCCAATTTATTTTTAAAAATCCACTTGGTACTGGTTACCTTTTTACCATTTGTATGTGGTACAAGCGTCCAAACCTCATTCTTTTTAAATTAATTTAGCTCTTCTTCCATGGCCTTCACCCAAGAGGGATCTTTGATGAGCGGATAATTTATACCCTTTCTGGTATTGTTTTTAGTCTATGTGACCTGGGATCAGGGATAAACCTCATGCCCCTCTCTGTAATGGAGAAACTAGGGATCTTTGAGGTGCAAGCTGCAAGAATCATACTAGAGATGACAGACAATTCAAGGAAACATGCTTATGGACATGTAGAGGATGTCTTGGTGGAGGTTGAAGGCATGTACATCCCTGCTGATTTCATAATCCTAGATACTGGGAAGGATGAGGATGAATCCATCATCCTAGGAAGACCCTTTCTAGCCACAGCAAGAGCTATGATTGATGTGGACAGAGGAGAGCTAGTCCTTCAAGTGAATGAGGACTACCTTGTGTTTAAGGCTCAAGGATCTTCTTCTGTAACCATGGAGAGGAAGCATGAAAAGCTTCTCTCAATACAGAGTCAAGCAGAGCCCCCACACTCAACTTCTAAGTTTGGTGTTGGGAGGCCAACATCAAGCTCTGAGTCTCTGTGAAGCTCTCTAAGAGCTCACTGTCAAGCTATTGACATTAAAGAAGTGCTTGTTGGGAGGCAACCCAATGTTATTTAATTATATTTAATTATTTTCCATTGCTATTTTATATTTTTTTTAGGTTGATGATCATGTGAAGTGACAAAAACAACAAAAAAAAATCAAAAACAGAGTGAAAAACAGCACACCCTGGAGGACAGGCTTACTGGCATTTAAATGCCAGTAAGGATAGCAGAATGGGCATTTAACGCCCAGTCTGGCAGCATTCTGGGCGTTAAACGCCAGAAAAGGCTGTCTGGCATCTGGCTGGCGTTAAACGCCAAAAATGGGCAGCAGAGTGGCATTTAACGCCAGGAAAGGTAGCAGGACTGGCGTTTAATGCCAGGAAAGGTAGCAGAGCTGGCGTTAGACGCCAGAATTGGCACAGAATGGGTATTTGAACGCCAGAATGGTGCAGGGACTCAAATTCCTTGACACCTCAGGATTTGTGGACCCCACAGGATCCCCCTCTACCCAACTCTTCTTCTCTCATCTTCACACCTTTCCATAACACTCTTCGCCAAACACTATTGACCAATCCCATCAATAACTCTTCCCCAAACACCCTTCACCTATCAAATCCTACCCTCTTCCCCACAGCCTCTTCACCACTCACATCCATCCATCATTAAACCCCACCTACCTCACCATTCAAATTCAAACCATTTCCCTCCCAAATCCACCCACACATGGCCAAATTCCCTCTCTCCCTTACCCTATAAATACCCCTCCTTACAACCATCAATTTCATACATCATACATAATACACCCCCTTGGCCGAACCCTCTCCTCACCTCCATCTCCTTCATTTCTTCTTCTTCTTCTACTCCTTTCTTTCTTCTTTTGCTCGAGGACGAGCAAACCTTCTAAGTTTAGTGTGGGAAAAGCTAAACTTTTTGTTTTTCAATAACCATTAATGGCACCTAAGGCCAGAGAAACCTCTAGAAAGAGGAAAGGAAAGAGAATTGCTTCCACCTCCGAGTCATGGGAGATGGAGAGATTCATCTCAAAGGTCCATCAAGACCACTTCTATGAAGTTGTGACCAAGAAAAAGGTGATCCCTGAGGTCCCCTTCAAGCTCAAAAAGAGTGAATATCTGGAGATCCGACATGAGATTCGAAGAAGAGGTTGGGAAATTCTCACCAACCCCATTCAACAAGTCAGAATCTTAATGGTTCAAGAGTTCTATGCT
Source organism: Arachis ipaensis (assembly GCF_000816755.2). Classification (NCBI taxonomy): domain Eukaryota; kingdom Viridiplantae; phylum Streptophyta; class Magnoliopsida; order Fabales; family Fabaceae; genus Arachis; species Arachis ipaensis. The sequence continues at coordinate 108,935,930 of NC_029794.2, read as the reverse complement.
AATGCATGGATCACTATGAACCATGATCAAAGTGTGAACCCGGACCCAAAGAATTAGTTTACAATGGTTCGGGGGAATTACTTGGATTTTAGTCCGGAAAATGTGAGGTTAGCATTCAACTTGCCAATGATGTAAGGAGATCCTCACCCTTTCACTAGAAGGGTCAACTTTAATCAAAGGTTAGACCAAGTTCTTAGGGACAATTGTGTGGAAGGCGCTCAATGGAAGAGAGATTCAAGAGGCAAGCCGGTTCAACTAAGAAGGCTTAACCTCAAACCCGTGGGTAGGGGATGGTTGGAGTTCATCTAATGCTCTATCATTCCTACTAGCAACCGGTCTGAAGTTACAATAGACCGGGCTATCATGATCCATAGTATCATGAATGGAGAGGAAGTATAAGTTCATGAGATCATATCTTTAGAACTCTACAAGGTGGCGGACAAGCCCTCTACTTTGGCAAGGTTAGCCTTCCCTCATCTCATTTGTCACCTATGCAATTTAGCTGGAATTGTCATAGAGGAAGACATCCTTATTGAAGAGGACAAGCCCATCACTAAGAAAATAATGGAGCAAACAAGAAAGCCCACTCATGGACCTCAACAAGAGCATGAGGAAGTTCCTCATCATGAAATCCCTGAGATGCCTCAAGGGATGTACTTTCCTCCACAAAACTATTGGGAGCAAATTAACACCTCCCTAGGAGAATTAAGTTCCAACATGGGACAACTAAGAGTGGAGCACCAAGAGCATTCCATCCTCCTCCATGAAATTAGAGAAGACCAAAGAGCCATGAGGGAGGAGCAACAAAGGCAAGGAAGAGACATTGAGGAGCTCAAGCACTCCATAAGATCTTCAAGAGGAAGAACTAGCCGCCATCACTAAGGTGGACTCGTTCTTTAATTTCCTTGTTCTTATTTTTCTGTTTTTTGAATTACATGCCCTATGTTTTATTTATGTTTGCATCTTTATTACATGATCATTAGTGTCTAGTATATATGTCTTAAAGCTATGAATGTCCTATGAATCCTTCACCTTTCTTAAATGAAAAATGCTTTTAAATTGCAAAAGAACAAGAAGTGCATGATTTCGAATTCTATTTTGAAATTAGTTTAATTATTTTGATGTGGTGGCAATACTTTTTATTTTCTAAATGAATGCTTGAACAGTGCATATTTTTGAATTTGTTGTTTATAAATGTTAAAATTGTTGGCTCTTGAAAGAATAATGAAAAAGGAGAAATGTTATTGATAATCTGAAAAATCATAAAATTGATTCTTGAAGCAAGAAAAAGCAGTGAACACAAAAGCTTGCAGAAAAAAAAAGAGGCGAAAAAAAGAAAAGAAAAAGAAAGAAAGAGAAAAAGCAAGCAGAAAAAGCCAATAACCCTTTAAACCAAAAGGCAAGGGTAAAAAGGATCCAAGGCTTTGAGCATTAATAGATAGGAGGGCCCAAAGGAATAATATCCTGGCCTAAGTGGCTAAACCAAGCTGTCTGATAAACCACTATTTTATGGTTTATCTTATGATAATTTGAGTGGTTTTTATCAACTCTTTACTCACTTATTCATATGATTTGCATGAGTTTACATTTTCCTTCCTGATTTTGTGCTATGATTGAAAACATGTTTCCTGGGCCTTTAAATTGCTATGTTTAATCCTCTCTTATTACCATTCGATGCCTTGATATGTGTGTTAAGTGTTTTCAGAGATTACAGGGCAGGAATGGCTTAAAGGATGGAAAGGAAGCATGCAAAAGTGGAAGGAATACAAGAAACTGAAGGAACTGCTGAAGCTGTCTAGCCTGACCTCTTGGTACTAAATCGACCATAACATGAGCTACAAAGGTCCAAATGACGCGGTTTCAGTTGTGTTGGAAAGCTAACATTTGGGGCTTCACAACGATTTATAATTTGCCATAGCTACCCCAAATCCAGGCAACGCGAACGCGTGGATCACGCGGACACGTGACCTAGCAAAAATGCAATCCGCGCAAACGCGTGGACGACGCTTCCGCATGACCTTGCAGCGACCTGTACGTACCCAGAAATTGCTAGGGGCAATTTCTGGGCTATTTTTGACCCAGTTTTTGGCCCAGAAAACATAGATTAGAGGCTATAAAGTGGGGAAATGCATCCATTCATAAGACGGCTCATAATACATAATTTTAGGTTTTAGATGTAGTTTTTAGAGAGAGAGGTTCTCTCCTCTCTCTCTTAGGATTTAGGATTAGGATTTCTCTTAGGATTTAGGATTTCATCTTCTTCAATCACAGGTTCAATGTTCCTTTTTTTATTTTTCCAATTTAATTTATGAATTCCCATGTTAAGATTTGAATGTTCTATTTAATATATTTTGAGGTATTTCAGATTTAAGATTTCTTTCTTTTATTTATGTTACTGTTGCTTCCCATCTGAAGGCATTTTCAATTCAATTTAGATTTATTTTTCCCTTTTGGCTTCGGTTAAGTAATTAGCAACACTTGAATTATCAAACTCCTTGTGATTGATGATTGTTATCTCTGCTGGTTAATTTGTACTCCAATAACTCTAGTCTTTCCATAGGAGTTGACTAGGACTTGAGGATCAAATTAATTAGTCCACTTGACTCTCCTTTGTTTAGCAATGGTTAATTTAAGTGGGAGCAGAATCCAATTCTCATCACAATTGATAAGGATAACTAGGATATGACGTCCAGTTCTTATACCTTGCCAAGAGATTTTATTATTATTAATTTATTTTTCTTGTCATTTAAATTACTTGTTTCTTATTTTAAAAAAACCCAAAAACATATCTTTTTACATAACCAATAATAAATCATACCTCCCTGCAATTCCTTGAGAGACGACCCGAGGTTTAAATACTTTGGTTATAAATTTTATTGGGTTTTGTTACTTGTGACAACCAAAACTTTTGTACGAAAGGAATTCTTGTCGGTCTAGAAGCTATACTTACAACGTGAATTTATTTGTGAAAATTCTAGATCGCACGAGAGTTTCTTTCTTCAAAAAGAGCGCCGTTGCCGGGGAGTTGCAATAGTGTGCTAAATTATTAATTAGTGTATATATTTTATTTTTATTTGCATATTTTATTTTTATTTCTGTTACCATGAGCTACATGTCTTTCTCATTGAATGACGCGTTCATTGCCTGATCCAAGTTTAGTCCCATTTGATCCTGAAATTGAAAGAACTCTTTCACTATTAGACGAACTCGACGTCGGTTAGCCTTCGAGGGTGGTGAAGTGGTTATTATCAATTTACCAGTCTCATCTGAGGGCGAATCTGAACCGCCATCTGAGAGTGAGACAAGCTCATTTACTACTGATCCAGTTGATTTACGTGCAGAAAACATGACAACACCTAGGAGGATTACTCTCCAAGAGGCAGGAACCCCAGATTTTACACTGCAGCCGTATCAAGTGCATCACCCGACTGCAGCTGCAGATTTTGAACTAAAAACCGCACTGATAAACTTGATGCCCAAGTTTCATGGCTTACCTGCTCAAGAGCCTATCAAGCACCTTAGGAATTTCCAAACAGCCTGTTCTACTGTTAGGCATCATGGTGCAGATGAAACTTCCATTCTGTTAACCGCTTTCCCATTTTCTCTTGAGGGAAAGGCAAGGGAGTGGTACTACTCCCAACCTAAAGTAACTGTTACCAACTGGGATACACTCAGGAGAGAATTTTTGGAAAAATACTTCCCAACTGAAGTCATAGATAGACTGAAAAAGAGATCTCCTGCATTGTTCAAGGTGAATCAGAGACTCTCTATGAATATTGGGAGCGCTTCAACAATCTCTTGGGCGCATGTCCCCATCACATGATTGGTAAACTAGTATTGATCAGCTACTTCACTCAAGGCATGAACCCCCAGGATAAGACTACACTGGAAGGTACCAGTAATGGTTCTCTGAAAAAGTACAAAACTGCAGATGAAGCATGGCAGCTGATCAGCGACTTAGCTAAGTCCACTAGGAATCACAGACAGAGGCGCAACCATCCTAAAGCTGTTGCAGAGATTTCCTCTAGCAAAGAGACTACTGCTCTCACCCAGAGTATATGTGAAATGACCAACCTACTGAAGCAGATGCAGTTGAATCAACAACAAGCACAACAAGCTCAGCCTTCACCACAACAGAGCCAACAGTTAGTTCCACAAAGAGTATGCAGGATCTGTGATGATTATAGTCATTATACTGATGAATGCCCACAGCTCCAATAAGACAACACTGTGGCAGCCACTCACAACTTCTATGACCGCCCGAATCAAGGATACAATCAACAAAGTGGCAACTACAACCAAGGTGGCAACAATAACCATGGATGGAAAGACAACTCCAACCAAGGCTGGAGAGATAATTCTAACCATGGCTGGAGGGATAACTTTAATAGAGGAGGTAGAGACAACAATGGAAACCAGAGGTGGAATAACAATAATAACAACAGACAACAGAATCAGAACCAACCTTACAGAGCACCTCATCTAAGACAATCACAAGGACCCCAGCAAACCCAACAACAAGTTTCTCAGACTGCTTATTCTAATTCCTCATCAAATGATGAGATGCTCCATTCTCTTGCACAAGGACAACAAGACATGCATGCTCAGCTGAACTCTAGTCTGAATGGCTTAACTGCCACTTTACAAGCTCTCGTCTTCCGGATGGATTCCTCACTTAATTCCACACATCAACCTACAAGCTCTAATGGAATTCCTTCTCAACTACTGCCTAATCCCAAGGGTGGCATCAATGCCATCACTCTAAGGTCCGGAATCACACTGTAGGAGAGGAACCATGAGGAGCCAAATCCACCAGAAAACGTGCCAGCAGAGGATGTAATGAAAGTGGAAGAAGCTGACATACAAGACATAGTTGAAGAAGAAGCTCAACCACAGAATGAAGCACCAAGGGATGCTGAAGCTACAAATCGCGCCCCTCCTATCCCATTTCCACAACTTGCAAGGAAACCTAGAAAGCAGATGGAACTTGACCCAAAAATGGTAGAAATATTCAAAAAGGTCGAGGTAACTGTTCTCCTTTTTTATGTTATTCAACAGGTACCTAAATACACAAAGTTTCTAAAGGATTTGTGCATACATAAAGATAAAATTAATGAATTAGAAACTATTCCTTTAGGTAGTTCTATATCTACTTTAATGGAAAATATACCTGAAAAATGTAGTGATCCAGGTCCATGTATGGTTAATTGTACCATTGAAGGTGTGATATTTTCTGACTATATGTGTGATTTAGGAGCATGTGTTAATATAATGCCTTTGTCTATATATGATACCTTGAGGCTCCCTCCCTTAAAAAGGTCGGCAGCTCGTTTTGTGTTAGCAGATAAAAGCATTATTACAGTAGTTGGAATTGCTGAAGATGTACTAGTGAGCATTAAGGGGCTTACATTTCCCATTGATTTCTATATCCTAAAAATTCCCCCTAATGACTCAGGAAGACCATCATCAATCCTGCTTGGAAGACCATTCCTGAAGACTTCAAAGTTCAAGCTGGATGCATTCTCAGGAACTTACTCCTTTGAGATAGATGGCAGAACAGTGAGTTTTAGTTTAAACGAAGCTATGAAGCATCCTCCAGAAGATCATTCTATCTTCCAATGCAACATTATTGATGAAACTGTAGCTGAAGTTCACCAGGAAGAATTAGAAGAGAAGTACATGGAGCAAGGTCCAAGTGTGGAGACACTTTCTGAAAACAATGAGAAGACTTTACCATTATCACTAGTCCCGGATGATCCAGAGCCTAGCTATGAGCAGAAATTAGAATTAAAGCCCCTTCCTCCACACCTCAAGTATGCTTACCTTGAGGACAAACAGAAGTTCCCAAGCATCATTGCAAAGGAACTCACTTCTCAACAGGAAGAACAACTACTCAGTGTGCTGAGAAAACATAAAAAAGTAATTGGATGGAGCTTAGCGGATATAGTAGGCATTAGTCCTCAAGTTTGTTAACACAGAATATTCTTAGAAGAAGGAGCAAAGCCTATCCGTCAACCTCAGAGAAGATTGAATCCCACCATCTTAGAAGTTGTCAAGAAAGAAGTAACCAGACTACTTGAAGCAGATATCATTTACCCCATCTCAGACAGTGAATGGGTCAGTCCAGTACAAGTGGTGCCCAAGAAGTCTGGAGTCACAACAATAAGAAATGAGCACAGAGAGCTCTTGACAACTAGAGTGCAGAATTCATGGAGAGTTTGCATTGACTATAGGCGTCTCAATCAAGCCACTCGCAAGGATCATTACCCCTTGCCATTCATTGATCAGATGCTTGATCGCCTGTCAGGTAAATCTCATTATTGTTTTTTAGATGGTTATACAGGATATTTTCAAATTCATATAGCTCCTGAAGATCAGGAAAAGACTACTTTTACATGTCCTTTTGGGACTTATGCTTATAAGAGAATGCCCTTTGGCTTATCCAATGCACCTGCTACTTTCCAAAGATGCATGATGAGTCTTTTCTCTGATCTTATTGAGAACTGTATGGAAGTTTTTATGGATGATTTTAGCATATATGGTGATTCATTTAGCCTTTGCTTGGATAGTTTATCTAGAGTGTTAGACAGATGTTTGAATTGTACTAGGACATATTGTGTCTAATACTGGCATTTCTGTAGATCCAGCAAAGGTGGACGTTATTTCTAGTTTACCTTACCCCTCCTCCGTAAGGGAAGTCCATTCGTTCCTTGGCCACGCAGTTTTTTACAGGAGATTCATTAAGGACTTCAGTAAGGTAGCATTACCTTTATCCAGATTGCTGCAGAAAGAAATTGAGTTCGAGTTCAGTGAAAGCTATATGCAAGCGTTTAATAAGCTGAAGACCGCCCTAACTCAAGCTCCAATTGTGAGAGGACCAGACTGGAGCCAGCCATTTGAAGTTATATGTGATGCTTCCAACCATGCAGTAGGAGCGGCGCTGGCTCAGCGTGAAGGTAAGGACCCTTTTGTAATTGCTTATGCATCTAAGACTCTAGATGCTGCTCAGTCTAATTACACTACTACTGAAAAAGAGCTTCTTGCTATTATTTTTGCTCTGGATAAATTCTGAGCCTATTTACTTGGTACTAAGGTAATAGTGTACTCAGACCATGCAGCTCTAGAATATTTATTAGCTAAAAAAGAGTCCATACCAAGGTTAATACGTTAGATACTGCTGCTACAAGAATTTGATTTAGAAATTAAGGAAAAGAGTGGTAACCAAAATTTAGTGGCAGACCACCTGAGTCGCCTTGAGCATATTAAGGGTGACTCCACTCCTATAAATGATAATTTCCCATTTGATAGCTTACAAGCAGTATCCGAAGTAGTTCTTTGGTATGCACCTGTAGCTAATTATCTAGTTAGCCACACTTTTCCTCCAAATTTTACTAAGCACCAGAGAGACAAGCTGAAAAGCGAGTCCAAATATTATATATGGGACGATCCATATTTATGGAGGTGTGGTGCTGACCAGGTAATTAGACAGTATGTGCCTTAATCAGAATTTCAGTCCATTTTAGAGGCTTGCCACTCATCTGAGAGTGGAGGACATTTTGGCCCTCAAAGAACAGCTAGAAAAATTCTAGACTGTGGATTCTGGTGGCCTACTCTTTTTAAAGATGCTGCTGAATTTTGTAAATCTTGTTCCCCATGCCAAAGGTTTGGTAATATATCCAAGAGGGATGAGATGCCTCAACAGCTTATGCTTTTCTGTGAAATTTTTTATGTTTGGGGCATTGACTTCATGGGTCCGTTTCCAAATTCTAATGGTTATTTTTATATACTATTAGCCGTGGATTATGTTTCTAAGTGGGTGAAAGAAATTCCTACCCGTACTGATGATGCTAACACTGTTGTTTTCTTTGTTAGAAACCATATTATCTGTCGCTTTGGATCACCACAAGCAATCGTGAGCGATCAAGGCACCCATTTTTGTAACAGGAGACTAAAAGGATTACTGAAAAAGCATGGTATAATTCACAAAGTAGCAACAGCTTATCATCCCCAAACCAATGGGCAAGCAGAAGTCTCTAACAGAGAGATTAAACGTATTCTGGAGAAGATAGTAAAACCTCGTAGGAAGGACTGGAGTGCCAGGCTACAAGACGCACTCTTGGCATATAGAACAGCATACAAGACACCCATTGGGATGAGCCCCTTCTGCTTGGTATACGGAAAGGCTTGTCACCTCCCCGTAGAGGTGGAACACAAGGATTTCTGGGCTGTAAGAGAGTGCAACATTAATCTTACAAAAGCTGGTGCTGAAAGAAAGCTACAACTAGCAGAACTAGAGAACCTCCGCCTAGAAGTATATGACAACTCCAGGCGTTACAAGGAGAAAATGAAGGCTGTCCGTGACAAGCACATTAAAAGGAAAGAATTCAGACCAGGGGAGTTAGTCCTACTATATAACTCCAGACTGAGGCTCATGCCAGGTAAATTGAGATCCAGATGGGAAGGTCCATACAGAGTAGAGAAGGTAGAGCCATACGGAGTTTTTCACCTGCGTCATCTTACTAGCTCCAAATTTCTAAAGGTCAATGGACATCGCCTAAAGCTTAAGATGAAGAATCAAAAGGAACTAGAGATTTTCCTCTTGGAAGACCCACCAAGAAAAGCAGAATGAGCCTAAAGAGCATCCAACTTAAGGATGTAAAAGCAAAGTGCTAGGTTGGAGACAACCCACCATAGTATGATCGTTTCGTTTCAATCTTAGTTTTGTTTTTTTTTTCTTTATTTTTATGATGCTAATGACTCTTCTCATCATCCCTGCATATAGCTGCATATAGTTTGCATGAGCTTTCTGCATTTTATATATAAAAAAAAACACACGCGATGCGACAGCGTTGCTGACGCGTCCGCGTCACCAGGGCGTATTGAAGAAAAGAGAATTGGACAGAGAGTCACGCGAATGCGTGACCCTAAAAATCGACGTAAAAAGGATGTATGGCAGCAAGTTGCGATGGAGTGGGGCTGGAGTGATGCTAGAAGCACCAGCCCTGTCATGCGACCGCGTGCCCCACGCGGCCGCGTTGTCCTCCAAACATGGATATTCACGCGACCGCGTCAACCACGCGATCGCGTCACCCTAAGTTTTGGCAAAATGAGTTTAACACAGAGAGTTGCGCGAATGCGTCGCTGCCCTCGCGCCATTCGCACATTTCAGGTCACGCGACCGCGTGACCCACGCATCCGCGTCACCTGTATTTATCGCACATCACGTGACCGGGTGACCCACGCGTCCGCGTCATATGCGGCGCACAGCTTATCCAGATCAGCCACAATATCTTATCTTTTCTTCCCCAAATCCTAATTTCTTTCTTCTTCTTTCTTCTTTCTTTTTTTTCTTTTCCCCCTCTACTCTTCTATCCCTTTAATTTAATGCATTTGTTTGTTCTTTTTTTTTTTCTTAACTTTATCTTAGCTTAATTCCTTTTGGTTTCTTTTTTAATTCTTTTTCATGCATTTTTATGTTGGTGTTGGAGTTTTATTTGGATAGTACCTTATTTTACTTGAGCCTGTGGCTATTCTGAGGGGAGATTTGACAATTGACATTTACTTATGGCTCTCATATACATTTGGATTACATTATTTTCATCCTATTTTAACTTGCACACCCAGTATTTGTGAAAAAGCTTTTATGGAATTTTGAATCTTATTTTATTTTACTCTTTCACTTGCATACCTTTTTTTCACAACACTTGTGCTCTACATGTATTTGGGATTATCATTCACAATTGTCATCATTACACATGCTCTTTAATTTGGCACATTTATTACTTGATGCTTGAGCTATGCTTCTCATGCCTATTATTTGCATGTTTTTACCCTCTTGCATCTAATTATTTTGAATTGCCCTTTTTGATCTTTATTGTTGTCTTTCCTACATGTTGTAGCTACCATGTAGTTGGGCTATCATCTTTCCTTTGGTATTCCTTATCACTTGGAATTTCCTCCTTTCCTTTTTCTTCTTCCTTAGGCATGGGTACCAAGAAAGAAAAAGAGAAGGCCACTGACAAGACACCGGCACGGAGAGAAACCAAGAGACCTCCAGCTAAGGCGCCTCTATCTACAAGCGTCAGTTGTAGCAACCCGCCCACTTGTACATCTCAGCATGCACTGAGGACGGTGCAATCTTTAAGTGTGGGGAGGTCGATACCGATCTCCATGGGTTAGTTACTCTTCTATCTCAACACCAATGTTTTATTTTTTTTGTTTGTTCATTGTTGCATTTGCATGTTTGATTGCATATTTGTTTGATTTTGTGCATATTTTACCACTTGGTTAAAGTAATATTTTCTTTTTCAAGAAACTTTTTAGAGTATTTCACTAATTTGAATAAAATTTTTCTGTTAAAACTTGTTTGAAGTTGTATTTGGAACATAGTTTAAAAAGCTAAGAACACACAACCTGTGAGATTTTGAGCTTATTTATATGATTACATTATTTAACCATAAATTTTTATTCTTGTGTGTTTTCTTCCCTATGATTGCAATCTTTGCTTTGTTCCATTCTATATGTCCACTATTTAGTGTATTTACATACTTGCATATGATTGAGGCCATTATTTTTTTTGCTCACTTATCCCAAATAAGCCTACCCTTTCAATTACCTTTGTTAGCCACCTTGAGCCTATTAATCCCCATTTGTTCTATATTTTACCACATCACTAGCCTTAAACGAAAAAACAATTAAATACCCCAATTGAATCTTTGGTTAGCTTAAGATAGAGATTGTGTAACAATTAAGTGTGGGAAAACTGTGGGAACATGGGTTAATAAGAGAATGTGTTATGTTTTTAATTTGATAAAATATTGGGAATTTGGGTACCTACTCATGTGAGACTAGAAAAATTAAAAATTCATGTGCATTGATAAGTTATATTTATTTTTCTATTTAAAAAAAATCCAAAAAAAATCCAAAAAAATATATATATTCAATAAATAAGTAAATAAATAAGGGGACAAAATTACCCCAATGTTAAGTTAATGAAAAATCAATGCATATGTGATAAAATTAAAGAAAAGTTGATACATGAGTATGTAATGCAAAAGTGGGAATTTTGGGTAGCTAGACATGAATTAGAATTATATAGAATATATGTATGTTAGGTGAAAGCTTAGGTTAATTAAAGATTCATATTATAGCTCTCTTGGCCATACATATATCCTCACCCTTACCTTAGCCTCATTACAACCCTGAAAAGACCTCATGATGTTTGAATTGGTACATTAAATTTTTGTTGATTGGTTAGATGAAGAACAAAGTTTAAAAAGCATGACTAGAGAAGAGTAGAGTGAATTAACCCTAGACACTTGAGAGATTAGAGTGCATATACACTACCAGTGAGGGTTCAATTCTTGATTCTATGTTTCCTGCTTTCATGAGCTATCTTCTTACAAGTTTACTTGTCTTTTATTGTATAATTTGAATTAGTGAAATCTGATTTATATTTGTCTTGAAGAGCTTATTTACTTTTAACCAAGTAGGTAGAAACATTTTGCATGTAGTTGCATTCACATAGATAGGTTGCATTTCATGCATTCTACCATTCCTCTTCACTCCTTTATAGCTTCTCTTGAGCTTAGCATGAGGACATGCTAATGTTTAAGTGTGGGGAGGTTGATAAACCACTATTTTATGGTTTATCTTATGCTAATTTGAGTGGTTTTTATCAACTCTTTACCCACTTATTCATATGATTTGCATGAGTTTACGTTTTCCTTCCTGATTTTGTGCTATGATTGAAAACATGTTTCCTGGGCCTTTAAATTGCTATGTTTAATCCTCTCTTATTACCATTTAATGCCTTGATATGTGTTTTAAGTGTTTTCAGAGATTACAGGGCAGGAATGGCTTAAAGGATGGAAAGAAAGCATGCAAAAGTGGAAGGAATACAAGAAACTGAAAGAACTGCTGAAGCTGTCTAGCCTGACCTCTTGGTACTAAATCGATCATAACTTGAGCTACAGAGGTCCAAATGACGCGGTTTCAGTTGCATTGGAAAGCTAACGTTTGGGGCTTTGTAACGATATATAATTTCCCATAGCTGCTCCAAATCCAGGCGACGCGAACGTGTGGATCACGCGGACGCATGACATGGCAAAAAAGCAATCCACGCAAACTCGTGGACGACGCTTATGCGTCACCTTCCAACGATTTCTGGGCTGTTTTTGACCCAGTTTTCAGTCCAGAAAACACAGATTAGAGGCTATAAAGTGGGAGAATGCATCCATTCATAAGACGGCTCATAATACATAATTTTAGGTTTTAGATGTAGTTTTTAGAGAGAGATGTTCTCTCCTCTCTCTTAGGATTTAGGATTGGAATTTCTCTTAGGATTTAGGATTTCATCTTCTTCAAACACAGGTTCAATGTTCCTTTTTTTTATTTTCCCAATTTAATTTATTAATTCCCATGTTAAGATTTGAATGTTCTATTTAATATATTTTGAGGTATTTCAGATTTAAGATTTCTTTCTTTTATTTATGTTACTGTTGCTTTCCATCTGAAGGCATTTTCAATTCAATTTAGATTTATTTTTCCCTTTTGGCTTCGGTTAAGTAATTAGCAACACTTGAGTTATCAAACTCCTTGTGATTGATGATTGTTATCTCTGTTGGTTAATTTGTACTCCAATAACTGTAGTCTTTCCATAGGAGTTGACTAGGACTTGAGGATCAAATTAATTAGTCCACTTGACTCTCCTTTGTTTAGCAAGGGTTAATTTAAGTGGGAGAAGAATCCAATTCTCATCACAATTGATAAGGATAACTTGGATAGGAGGTCCAGTTCTTATACCTTGCCAAGAGATTTTATCATTATTAATTTATTTTTCTTGTCATTTAAATTACTTGTTTCTTATTTTAAAAAACCCAAAAACATATCTTTTTACATAACCAATAATAAATCATACCTCCCTGTAATTCCTTGAGAGATAACCCGAGGTTTAAATACTTCGGTTATAAATTTTATTAGGTTTTGTTACTTGTGACAACCAAAACTTTTGTACGAAAGGAATTCTTGTCGGTCTAGAAGCTATACTTACAATGTGAATTTATTTGTGAAATATCTAGATCGCGCGAGAGTTTTGTTCTTCACTGTTCCTAACCATGTGCTTGTGGCGTGAAGGTGTCAAGTGAAAAGCTTGAGACTGAGCGGTTAAAGTCATGGTCCAAAGTAAAAAGAGTGTGCTTAAGAGCTCTGGGCACCTCTAACTGGGGACTCTAGCAAAGCTGAGTCATAATCTGAAAAGGTTCACCCAATTATGTGTCTGTGGCATTTATATATCCAGTTGTAATACTGGAAAATAAAATGCTTAAGGTCACGACCAAGACTCATAAAGTAGCTGTGTTCAAGAATCAACATACTGAACTAAGAGAATCAATAACACTATCTGAATTTTGAGTTCCTATGGATGCCAACCATTCTGAACTTCAAAGGATAAAGTGAGATGCCAAAACCGTTCAGAAGCAAAAAGGCTACTAGCCCCGCTCATCTAATTGGAACTAAGTTCATTGATAAGTTTGGAATTCATTGTATATTCTCTTCTTTTTATCCTATTTTGTTTTTAGTTGTTTGAGGACAAGCAACAATTTAAGTTTGGTATTGTGATGAGCGGATAATTTATACTCTTTTTGGCATTGTTTTTACTTAGTTTTTAGTCTGTTTTAGTTACTTTTTATTATATTTTTATTAGTTTTTATGCAAAAATCATATTTCTGGACTTTGCTATGAGTTTGTGTATTTTTCTATGATTTTAGGTATTTTCTAGCTGAAATTGAGGGTCCTGAGCAAAAATCTAATTCAGAGGCTGAAGAAGGACTGCAGATGCTGTTGGATTCTGACCCTCCTGCACTCGAGGTGGATTTTCTGGAGCCACAGAAGCCCAATTGGCGCGCTCTTAATTGCGTTGGAAAGTAGACATCCTAGAATTTTTAGCAATATACAATAGTCCATACTTTGCCTGAGATTTGATGGCCCAAACTGGCGTTTAAAGACAGCTTAAAACATCTTGGCGTAAAACGCCCAAACTGGCACCAGAATTGGAGTTAAACGCCCAAATTGGCACCAAAGCTGGCGTTTAACTCCAGGAACAGCCTATGCACGAAAAAGCTTCAATGCTCAGCCCAAGCACACACCAAGTGGGCTCCGGAAGTGGATTTCTGCACTATCTACACTTAGTTACTCATTTTCTGTAACCCTAGGTTACCAGTTTAGTATAAAAACTACTTTTAGAGATTTATTTTATATCTTTTGATCACTTTCGATCTTGAGACCATTGTACACGTTTGGAGGCTGGTCTCACGGCCATGCCTAGACCTTTCACTTATGTATTTTCTACGGTGGAGTTTCTACACCCCATAGATTAAGGTCGCTAGCGGGAACCGACAGATGATTAGCCGTGCGGTGATAGCGCATATGGATTTGTTTTCATCCGAGAGGATCATACAGCTAGCCATGGAAGGAGGTAACGCATGGTTGGAAGAAGGCAGTAGGAAAGTAGAAGTTCAGAAGCAACAAAGCATCTATTCAACTCACGCCTACTTCTTCTCTAAGATATTCACTCGCACTTCAACCTGATGAATGTGATGACCCATGACACTCATCATCATTCTCACTTATGAACGCGTGCCTGACAACCACTTCCGTTCTATCTGCAATAGCTTGAGTGTGTATCTCTTGGCCTCCTGGTTCACGATGCATGATTGCCTCTCCTGACAACAGAGCATTCCATTCCGTGAGATCAGAGTCTTCGTGGTATAGGCTAGAACCATTAGCAACATTCCTGAAATCCGAAAAGTCTAAACCTTGTCTGTGGTATTTTGCGAATGTGGGGCGCAAGTGACAGTGTGCAAAAGGACAATGGTCCTATTCCGACGCTAGCGGGAACCGACAGATGATTAGCCGTGCGGTGATAGCGCATATGGATTTGTTTTCATCCGAGAGGATCATACAGCTAGCCATGGAAGGAGGTAACGCATGGTTGGAAGAAGGCAGTAGGAAAGTAGAAGTTCAGAAGCAACAAAGCATCTCCAGACGCTTATCTGAAATTCCCACCAATGAATTACATAAGTATCTCTATCTTATTTTATGTTTTATTTATATTTTAATTATCAAAACCTCATAACCATTTGAATCCGCCTGACTGAGATTTACAAGATGACCATAGCTTGCTTCAAGCCGACAATCTCCGTGGGATCGACCCTTACTCACGTAAGGTTTATTACTTGGACGACTCAGTGCACTTGCTGGTTAGTTGTGCGGAGTTGTGAAAAGTGTGAATCACAATTTCGTGCACCAATCTTCTAGAGCTTGTTTCACATTTAGAGGTTCTAATTGGGATAAGAAAGCAACATTGTTTGCCTCCAGTTGCTTCTTCCTTGAGGATCTAGTGGTCACGCCTTGTGAAAGTCTCCAATTATGAATACATGAGGATAATTCTTTAAGAACTTCCATTCACAAGGCTTTTGAGATGAGGCTTCAGTTTGACCTTGACAAAGTTCTGATGAGTTTACTGTTTTGGATTCTTTGACCCGATTAGGAGACAAAATGGAAATATCTCCTTCATTTTGAGGGGCATTTTCTGGACTTGCGTTTTCCACAATTGGAACAAATTTGGGATTTGCTTGATTTTCTTGAGGACTTGCTTTTGCTTCACTTCCTGCATTATCATCTAAAATAGCACTGGGTATGGAGTTAGCATCATAAAAAGATACATGTATGGACTTTTTAATGGTTCTATGTTCTTTAAGGTAAACTCTATAAGCTTTGCTAGTGGTTGAATACCCAACAAACATACTTTCATATGATTTTGGATCAAATTTTCCAAAGTTTTTTTATTGTTAAGCACAAGACATTTGCATCCAAAAACATGAAAGTACTTAAGATTAGGGATAGTTCCTTTCCATAGCTCATAGGGGATTTTCTTCAAATCTTTTCTAATGATGGTTCTATTTAGAATGTAACAAGCTGTGTTTACAGCTTCGGCCCACAAAAAATTTGGAACATCATTTTCACAAAGCATTGCTCTAGTCATTTCTTAAAGACTTCTATTTCTTCTTTCAACAACCTCATTTTGTTGAGGTGTTATAGGACATGAAAAATTGTGTGCAATTCCAAATTCATCACAAAAGCTTTCAAAATCTTGATTTTCAAATTCCTTTCCATGATCACTTCTAATGTGGGCAATTTTCAAATTCTTTTCATTTTGAATCTTTTTACAAAGAGAAGAAAAGGCATAGAAAGAATCATTTTTATGAGCTAAGAAAAAAAACCCATCCATATCTAGAATAATCATCAACCACCACCAAACCATAGTGTTTTCCTCCCAAACTTTGAGTTCTAGTGGGCCAAAAAGATCAATATGCAACATTTCTAATGGCCTTTTAGTAGAAATTCCATCTTTGGGTTTAAAAGAAGATTTTATTTGTTTTCCTAATTGACAAGCATCACAAACAGTGTATTTGTCAAATTTAATATTTGGAATTCCTCTAACCAAATTTTTCTTAACAAGCTTAGAAATTCAGTACATGCTAGCATGTCCCAATTTCTTATGCCAAATGCATTTTTCAGATTCTAAAAATAACTAAATATCCAAGATCACACAATTGGCTAATGCTTAGCAAGTTGTGCTTCAAACCATCAACAAGAAAAACATCATTTATAAAGGATGATAAATTCTTACCCACTTTACCTATGGCCACTATCTTTCCTTTTCCATTGTCACCGAAGGTTACAAACCCTCCATCATATTCGTCTAGCTTGATGAAGAATATAGACCTTTCGGTCATATGGCTAGAGTATCCGCTGTCCAAATACCACATGTTGTCCTTTCTTTTGGATGCTATGGAAACTTACAAAAAATTCTCAAGTGAACTTAGGTATCTAAATATTTTTGGATCCTTTAATGTTAAACCGTCTCTTTTGTCCAAGACCATTGTAGTTCCCAATTATTTTATACACTTTTCCTTCAATCATTCTTTCACTCATGAAACATTGAATAGGAAAATGACCATTCCGATTGCATAGCCTACAGAATCTTTTAGGTTGCTATTTTTTCAGATTTGTTGGGTTTTAAAATTTTATGTCTTCTGAAGTGGAAGCTATATTTGAAAAAGGGGATTTTTCAATAAACCTTTCAAGGCTTTTTATGAAAACTCAACCCATCTTTATCATAAAGAGGTTTTTGACTAGCTAAAAGTTGATTCAGATTTTCAGAACTTTGAGCAAAGTTAGCTAGGTCCTCTTTTAAACTTTTTACCTCTTTGTGCAACCTTTAATTTTCTTCAAAATAATTTAGGTAAGCAATCACAAAGTGTTGTTTCTCATAGCCCTTAAGTTCATCTTTTAACCGCTTGTTTTCTTTGACAAGATTAACAGCAGTTTTAACTTCCCTTAATTTATCTTTGAGAAAAATATTTCTGCCTTTAGAATGGTATTTTGAGACTCAAGTTCATAATTTTCATTTAAGAAGCATCTAAGTTTTTCAGTGAGATGATCGATCATAAGATAAGGATCTTCAGTGGTAGGTTCAATGAAATGTACCTCATCTGTTTGATCGGCCATGAGACAAGTTTGAGATTTGCTGTCCGATTCTTCCTTATCCTCAAAGTCGTTCTCTAAGTCTTCCCAAGACACCATGAGTCCCTTCTTCTTTTCCCTTTTCGGCTACTCTTCTTTCTTCAGTTTTGAACAGTCAAACTTGTAGTGTCTAGCTTCTCTACAGTTGTGGCAAATGACCTTGCTTAAATCCCTCTTTGGTTTCCTTAAACTGCCTTTTTTGTTTCGTTCCTTCATCTTCATCATCTTCCTGAATTTCTTAGAAAACAAAACAAACTCATCGTTAAATAAATTATCACTAGATTCATCATCCAAAGATTCAGTTACTGATTTGAGAGCAATTCCTTTCTTTTTTGTATCTTTTTTTAAATAAGTATTTTTAAAAGCAAGTAAATTTCCTCTCAGATCATCATAGGTCATTTCATCTATGCCACTGCTCTCAACTATTACTATAGCCTTAGTTTCCCACTCTTTGGTGAAACTTCTCAAAACTTTCCTCACTAGCACAGGTTATGGGTGAGTGTTTCCCATAGCATCCAAGTCATTTATAATGACGTTGAATCGTTCAAACACTTCATCAATCGTTTCTCCTTTCTTCATATAGAACATTTCGTATTCTTTGCTCAGCATGTCTATTCTAGTCTGTTTGACTAGAGTGGTTCCTTCATGAGTAACTTGAAACTTATCCCAGATTTTCTTTGCTATTTTGCATCTAGATACCCTTCGAAATTCCTTGAAGCTGATAGCACAATTAAGCAAGTTGACAGCTTTGGTGTTGAGCTCTATTTTCTTTTTGTCTTCCTCATTCCACTCGGCCATAGTCTTCGGAGTAACCACACCATCTGCTCTGGTCTTGGTTGGGATTTGGGGACCATTCAGAATGATATGCCAGATGTTGAAATCAGATTAAACAAATATCTTCATTCTTTCCTTCCAGTAACTGTAGTTTTTTCCATTGAAAAATAGGCCACCAAATTTGAACCACTATTGTTTGCCATTAGGATCTTTCTTCCAAGCTACAAAGCTTGATCTCTTTAAGACTTAGCTCTGATGCCAATTGATGGTTATCAATGGCTAAGAAAAGGGGGGTTTAAATCTTAGCTACTCTTTCTGCTAAATATTACTTTTTCTTTCTCAAAGGGACTTAAGAGATATTTTTACTTTTGTCTCGTGATCAGCTGAGAGACATTTTCATTTTTGTCTCTGGAGTAACAGAAATAGAAAAGTAGAAGGGAAGAAGAAATAACACCCAAATATATCCTGGTTCAGCTACAAGGTGCAATGTAGCCTACATCTAGTCTCCATCACAATAATGATGGAATTTCACTATCTCTTTTTCAAGATTACAAACACCAATGCTTCCTTAGGATCTACCCAATCCTATCTGGGACAAATCCAGATTCCAAACTAACTCTAAATTTGACTTGGACTCAAACCAAGCTTTCAACAGCAAAGTGCTAACCCAACTTACAAGGGAATCCTTACAGGATCATGACACAAAACATAAAGATGTACAAAGAACCTCTGAGATATCTTATGGCTTTTTCTCACTGTTTTAACTCACTGCCTTTTACCTCTCATTGGCTTTTTCTTACAAAACTCACCATGTTTACCTTTTACAATGAGACTCAGATAGATCCAAACTGAGAAAAAGAAAATACAAAATAAACTACATGAAGGAGAAGAACTCTAACAGCTTGGGTAGTTATGAGAGTGAACTCTGAGCTTTTTACTTACTATCCTTACTTTCAACCCTTGGCCGTTCATCCTTAATATAGAAGGGTGAAGCTTCAAAGGTTGAAGCTTGCTCAACCCTCTCACTGTCTTCTTCTCTAACATCAGAGTAGCAGCGGCTTCAACAGAGAGGAGGGAGAGGATCGAGGCTGTTGCATGCATGCTCACCTTTTCTCTCTCATCCTTTTTCTTCAAGCTTCTTCAATCTTGACCATTGAGCTTGACCTTGGCCCCAAGTTTTTATTTTGAGCGTTGATGTGGTTCTGACCCATGTATGCTTCACGTTCTCCATTGTTACCTCTTTCATGCATGAGACCTTAAAGCTTTCTTCTTTGATCCTCGGTAAAGCACAAAGAAGGAAAGAAAGTTTTTGTTGTGTTTGACCAAAGGAACTAGCTACCGGGTTGTAGCCTTCTTTTCTTTACTTTGATTCGGCAAAAACCTTTTTACCTTTCTTCGCACGTAACATCTGAGATTTCCAATTTCTTCTTTCCTCTTCTTGGATGAAAGATTGATTTAACCGAAGCAAGAGAAATGAGAGCGACGAAAGAAAAGCTTTCGGTGGAAGCTTTCAAGAGAATTAAATTGAATTTAATTCCAAGTTCCAGTTACCAAGAATGTGTGTAACGTATAAAGCTTGTGGACCCTTGGTTTCTTTATTTAATTCTTTATGGGCTTCAAAGGATTTGGGCCTCTTTAGATTTCTTTCTCTTTTTAACATTCAGCCACTTGATTTGAAATAAATTTGCATTAGGCTAAACTTATTTAGTGGTCAAACTGGGCTTGCAATAACTGTGCCAAGAGGAAAACTAATTTTCCTTCCTGCACACTAAACAAAAATATCAAACAAACAATTAGAAGTATTTTAATAAGAAATACTTTTAATAATGTTTGTTCATCATATTAATTTAATATCAGTTTTCCAAACTCAACAAACTATTTGACACTCTCTTTTGAGATCGACTAACAAGGGAACCCTCAACTTATCATAAGAATGACCTCTATAACCAGGCTCAATACCAGCAACACCATCCAACATATCTTGAAAAAATGGTGACATAACCCATTGAAAGGAATTCTACAAATCCAAAAGCTATCCAGACACTCGCTTATCAACTTCATGAAGCGCCTCTTTGTTTTGAAACACACTTTTCAGATTTGGTTGACCTCCTGAATTAATTGATCTTGGTGCAAATATAGGACGAGTAATGATTTTTGCTTTCTCTTTTAGATTGCCTCCAACCACTTGCTTCAATGGTAACTGACTCAGAGTTTGTTGTTCTTCTTGTAATATTGCTTCATCAATTGCATCCTCATCACCACCCTCTTCATTAAAACTTACTTTCCTTTTACTAGTTTTATTTTTCTGAATTTCTTTCAATAAACATTCCATTTATTTTTCTATGTCATAAGGGACTTTAGGGCACTTTTAATCATCTCCGCCTATCCTTTCCAAATACTTCTTCATTCTATTAATTTTTTCTCCTCCAAAAGTACTCAAACAAAACAAGCATTGGTAATGTGACTTTTTTGTTTATTACTTGTAAAGCACTCCAAGTTGAATCAGTTTTTCTCTGAATATTAGAAGTGTGTGATTGACTAGAGTTAAATTCAGGAGAAAGAGAAGCTTCATTCAAAGTAACAGGATTCGAATCCGAATTATTCTCTGCATTATTATTCTTAGGTATTTTTTGGTTGATACTCTCATCCATACCTAAAAATTACCAGCAATCCAATAACAATATTACAGGCTTACAACAACCCAGTAATCTCAACGTAGATTATTAAATACAATGATACACTGAATCAAGAATATCATAATCAAATCAATCAATTAATAGAACCACAGCATATCAGAATCAATTTTCAAGATCATCCACAATCCTAAACCACAATAATAAAAAAATCAAAGATTAACTAACTAATTAAAACATCAATTACAGTTAAAAAAATATAAAATACCTTCTAGAGAGACTAAGAGAGCAGACAAAGCACAGAGGGCTGGAGCATGGTTGAAAGGCTGGAGCAGACAGAACATGGAAGAGCTGATGCAACTGAAAGATGACGGAGAAAAAATGTCGGTAAAGATTTTCACAAAAATATCGCGTTGCAAGTATAGTTCTAAATCGACAATTAAACCTCAATCAACGTTTAGATTTTTGTCACAGATACAAACCCAATAAAATTAACCGAAGTATTCAAATCTCGGATCGTCTCTTAAGGAATTGCAGGGAAGTATGTTTATTATTTGTTATCGAAAAATATATTTTTGGATTTTTGAAATAAGGAACAAGAAAATATAGATTGTGAGAAAAATAAATTAATAACTAAGAAAGCTCTTAGCAAGGATTGAGAATTAGAAGTCCTATCCTTATTATCATCATCAATTGTGATGGTAAATGTAAATTGTCTTCACTTAGTTAACCTCTAACCAATGGAAGAAGGTCAAGTGCATACAATTAACTTGAGTTCACAAGTCCTAGTCAACTCATAGAGAGAGACTAGCTTTGGTGAAGTTCAAGCTAACCAGCAATCTTCAATCACCAATCAACAAAAGACTTTTGATAACTCAAGAGTCTCTAAATAATCAATCCAAGTCAAGAACATAAAAATCTAAATTAAAATCCAACCAAGCATTTTATTAAACACTTGGAATGCATAAAATAAGAACATAGAAAATTAACAAGGAATATTAAATCTAAACAACCAATTGCAAGCGTCAATGACTAACAATTAAAGAGAGTAACAATAAACATGGAAAACATAAATTGCATTAAATGAAATCAAACGTAACAAGAGCTCATAAACATAAAAATGGTAAAAAAAGGAAAATTAACAAGAGAAGAAGATGAACTAAAGTGCTTAAACAAATAAAAGTAAGAGAAAACTAAATTAAAGGAAGATTGAACCTGAACCTAAGAAGAAAATTGAAAGAAGAAACCCTAAACCTAGAGAGAGGAGAGAGCCTCTCTCTCTAGAAACCTACATCTAAAATCTAAAAAAGTGAATGATTGATTCCTCCTTCCTGCTCCACTTTGCAGCCTCTAATCTTCACTTTCGGGCTTGAAACTGGGTCAAAAGCAGCCCATAAATTGCCCCCAGCATTTTCTGTTTAATGCAGCACGTGACGCTCTGTCACGCGTACGCGTCAGCCACGCGTACGCGTCGATGGACTGCGTAGGCGTCAGACATGCGTGCGCGTCATCTGTCGAATGCACCAGTCACGCGTACGCGTCATCCATACGTGCGCGTCACTACCAGATTCTGAAATACTTCATTTCTTGTGTTCCTTCCACTTTTTGCATGCTTCTTTTTCATCCTCTAAGCCATTCCTGCCCTATAGACCCTGAAAACACTTAACAAACATATCACAGCATCAAATGGTAATAAGAGAAGATTAAAATTAGCGAATTTAAGGCCAAAGAAGCATGTTTTCAATCATAGCACAAAACTAGGAAGGAAAATGTAAAACATGCGAATTATATGAATAAGTGTGACAATAATGGATAAAATCCACTCAATTCAATACAAAATAAACCGCAAAATAGTGGTTTATCACTTTACTCTTCTTTAAAAAGCGTAAATGGCCAGAAATTGAAGCAAGGAGAGTGAGCACACTGTTTGGATTTTCATAGCTTTCGAGCTTAACCTTCTTCTTCTTTATGATTTTACATTTAATTTTCTGTTCTTCAGTTTTCGTCTTTCTTTATTTCTTATCAATGAAAAAAGGCATTAAGTGAAGTATCAATAAAAGTCATTGAGAGAAAAGACAAAGAGAGTATTAATGGAGAAAAGCCATAAATTTATTTCAATCTCTTTTGTATGTATTTTTATTTTGTATTTATGATCTTGAGAGGATTTTCTTGCTAAATTGGGTGAGCACTTAATGGTTAAAAGTCTAGGAAGTGAATCTAGCCAAATCAAGTTTGGGTAGAAGTTTGGTTCATCTTGGATAGGATTGGGTAAAATCCTAGAGAATTGGTGATTGTAATCTTTGTGAAGGATAGCGAAATTAAAATTCCACCATAGTTGTGGTAGAGACTGAATGTAAGTCACATTGCACATGGTGGTTGAACTAGGATATATGGATGTATCATTTTCTCTTCTCTATTCTATTTCTGTTTTACATTCTATATGAGACAAAATGAAATTATCTCCTACTTAATCTATCTCAGAGAAGTCATAGTAACTCAGAGTATCCAAAAATAACGAATTTGATTTGTTTCTGATCAATCATAAAGAGACAAAATAAAATTGTCTTCTATATTATCAACTTGGCAGACTCAACAACAACTCAATTCTGAATTCAGTTTGAAGTTAAAGTATACAAATGTAAAAGTGACCATAGATTTAACCCCCTTCTCTAAACCATTGATAACCTTCAAATAGTATAATAAAGAGATTTTGATGTGTATATTACTTAATTGATAAATGATAATATTTTTATTATTATAATTTATTTATTTATTTATTTATTTATTTATTTATGATTATTTTATTATTTTTTTTATTAAAAAAAATTTTTCATTTATATTAAAAGAAAAAAAATTTCTAAGAGAGGAAGAAGAAGAAAAAGAAAAAAAAATTAGAAAGAAAGAAGAAGAGAAGAGGAAAGAAGGAGAAAGGAGGA
>NC_029794.2:108910718-108911426 GCF_000816755.2 Arachis ipaensis | reverse complement strand
TTATCCTTTTAAAATATATAGCTTGTAAAATTCTTTTTTAAGAATTTTTCATTTATCTTCATCTATGAACTAAAAAATTTTATACATATCACCAAAGTATTTTGGAACTAAATTGAGATTTTTATATACAAAAGAAAAGATGTTATAATCTTTGTCAAAGCTTTTGAGTTACAAAATTAAATGTGCAATTATCATTTGAGCAATGTTAATTTAGAGCTGAAGAAGGAAATAAATGTTCTAGTAGAATGAGGTTTGTTCAACTCTAATTATTCACGTTTATAAAGTGGTGTCTTATCCTAGCAATTCACACTTCACAATGTGACTTGTTGTAAAATAAATAAGAATAAAATTAAGAAATTAATAATTTTTGTACTATTGAATATTTGGATTAGTAACAATTAAATTTACTTTCACATGATTAATAAATCAATGAAATTAAGCACATGAAGGACATGATTTTAAAATTAAAAAGACTCAACATGTGACCTGTAAAGAATTACAATAAATTAACGTATAAAAAATAAAATTGATAATAAAAAACTTAAATAAGTAAGAATAAAATAAAAGAAATAGAAAAAATAAACTACAAAAATACTTACTCATAGTTTATAATTTATTGAAAAATCAAAGAGTAGAAACAATATATCATAAGAAAAAAATTACTATAAAAACAACACAATAAAAAAATAATTGATAAAAAGATGAAAT
>NC_029794.2:108891779-108910511 GCF_000816755.2 Arachis ipaensis | reverse complement strand
ATTAAATTAAATAAATAAATAAATAAATATTGTCCATAATATGTCATGTCTTTTAAATACAGAAATTTGACTTTAATATAATACAATATACTAATATAGACATTGAATTTTTTTTATCTAAATTAAATAAATACAGAAATTATAAAAATGTATAAAATATGAAGTGATTACGTAAACGCACAACATATCATATTTCGGATATTAAAGTGTGAAGTAGAAAATAAGCATATCTCGAAGATTGAGACCCCATTCTGTGACGAAAGGACGCCGTGACGTATCCAGGGTGCACCCGGGATACGTGTTAAATGGGGGAACAGACACTGAACATGCAAGATACGCGTAAACTCAAAACAGGGCCTTAGTATCCGAGATACGTGTAAAACGCTGAACGTGGCCTCAGCATCTGAGATACACTGACAAACGGATTTTTGAAGGTAAAGAAATTTACATATAAATTCTCGTTGAAAATATAGTTTCTAAACCAATAAAGAATCCTTTCGTACAAAAATTTGGTTGTCACAAGTAACAAACCCCTAATAAAATTGATAGCCGAAGTATTTAGACATCGGGTCGTCTCTCAAGGAATTGCAGGAAGGTGTATTTATTATTGGTTATGGAAGATTATCTTTTTGGGGTTTTTGAATAAGGAACAAGAGAAAGTAAATTGCAAGAATTAAAGTAATAACTAATAAAGCTCTTGGCAAGGTATGAAAACTGAACGTCCTATCCTAGTTATCCTTATCAATTGTGATGAGAATTGTCAACTGCTCCCACTTAGTTAACCCTTACTAAATAAAGGAAAGTCAAATGGACTAATCAATTTGATTCCTCAAGTCCTAGTCAACTCCTATGGAAAGACTAGCTTTAGAGGTATCCAAATCAACCAGTAATTTTCAATTAACAAGCAACAAAGGAGTTTGATAACTCAAGTGTCTCCAATTAATCAATTCAAGTCAAGAATGTAAAAAGCTAAATTAAACTCATAAATATGAAATACCTCAAATTGCATTAAATAAAGAAATCAAATCTAACATGGAGTTCATAAACCAAATTGGGAAAATAAACAAACTAAAGTAATAGAATAAATAAAAATAGAAGAGAAATTAAATTAAAGGAACATTGAACCTGAAATGGAGAAGAAGTAAACCTAACCTAAGAGAAATCCTAAATCCTAAAACCTAAGAGAGAGAAGAGAGCCTCTCTCTCTCTCTCTAGAAACTACATCTAAAACCTAAATTGTGAATTTTGAATGAATGATCAATGATTTCCCCACTCTGTAGCCTCTAAAACATAAATTGTGAATTATGAATGAATGATCAATGATTTCCCCACTCTGTAGCTTCTAATCTGTCATGCGTGCGCGTCGTCTACAAGTACGTGTGAATTGAATTTTCTCCAGGTCACACGTATGCGTGATCCACGCGTGCGCATCACCTAAAAGCGTGAAAACTATGGCAAATTATATATCATTTCGAAGCCCCGGATGTTAGCTTTCCAACGCAACTAGAACTGCCTCATTTGGACTTGTGTAGCTCAAGTTATGGTCGATTTAGTACCAGAAGATCAAGCTGGACAGCTTAGCAATTCCTTCAGTTTTTTGTAATCTTTCCACTTTTGTATGCTTCCTTTCCATCCTCTAAGCCATTCCTATCCTATAAACTCTGAAATCACTTAACACACATATCAAGGCATTGAATGGTAATAAGAGAGGATTAAAATTAGTAAATTTAAGACCAAAGAAGCATGTTTTCAATCAAAGCACATAATTAGGAAGGAAAATGTAAAACATGCGAATTATATGAATAAGTGTGAGTTTAATGGATAAAATCCAGTCAGTTAAGTACAAAATGTACCACGAAATAGTGGTGCATCAAATCTCCCCACACTTAAACATTAGCATGTCCTCATGCTAAGCTCAAGAGAAACTATAAGAGTGAAGAGGAATAGTAGGATGTATAAAATGCAACCTATTTATATGAATACAACTAAATGCAAAATGCTTTTACCTACTTGGTGAAAAGTAAATAAATTCTCCAAGACAAACAGAAATTAGATTCCACTAATTCAAATCACACAATAAGAGACAAGTAAACTTGTAAGAAGATTGCTCATGAAAGCAGGGAACATAGAATCGAGCATTGAACCCTCACTGATAGTGTATATGCACTCTAATCACTCAAGTGTATAGGGTAATCACTCTACTCTTCTCTAGTCATGCTTTCTAAAACTTTGTTCTTCATCTAACCAATCAACAAATATTTAGTATACCAATGCAAACATCATGAGGTCTTTTTAAGGTTGTAATGGGGCTAAGGTAAGGGTGAGGATATATGTATGGCCAAGTGAGTTAAAATATGAATCTTTGACTAACCTAAGCTCTTACCTAACACACACACAAACTCTATATACTTCTAAAATCATGTCTAGCTACCCAAAATTTCCACTTTTGCATCACATACTCATGTATCAATTTCTCTTTTAATTTGTATCACATATGCATTGATTTTTTATTAGCTTAACATTGGGGTAATTTTGTCCCCTTATTTATTTATTTATTTAATTGAATATTTTTGGATTTTTTTTAATATAAAAGTAAACATAACATATCAATGCACATGGATTTTTTTAATTTTTCTGGTCTCACATGAGTAGATACCAAATTCCTAATATTTTATCAAAGTAGAAACATAACACATTCCCTATTAACCCATGTTCCCACAGTTTCCCCACACTTAGTTGATACACAATCTCTATCTTAAGCTAATCAAAGATTCAATTGGGATGTTTAATTGTTTTTCTGCTTAAGGCTAGTGATGTGGTAAAATATAGAATAAATGGGGATTAAAATGCTCAAAGTGGCTAACAAAAGTAAATGGAATGGTAGGCTATTTGGGATAAGTGAGTAAAAATCAAATAATGGCCTCAATCATATGTATGCATGCGAATACACTAAATATTGGACATATAGAAAAGAACAAAGTAAAGATTACAATTATAGAGAAGAAAACACACAAGAATAAAATATCATGGTTAGATGATGTAACCATACAATTAGGCTAAAAAATCTCACTGAGTTGTGTGTTCTTAGCTATAATTCATGTTCCAATTTACAGTCTTCAAATAAGTTTAACAAAAAAAATTAATTTAAACTAGTGAAATATTATAAAATAGAGTCTTGAAAAGAATTTTAGTACTTTAAACCAAGCAAACATACATGCAAATAATCATGCAATTTATTCTATCTAACAAAAGAAAAAAAATGTTGGTGTTAAGAGAGAGATTACCTCCGGAAGTCGGGTATTGACCGACCTCCCCACACTTAAAGCTTGGCACCGTCCTCGGTGCCATCAATTAGGAACAAAGGGGGCTTGTAACAGCATCTCCACTATCGAGATTGTCATGGCTCCTGGTGCTGGTAGGTGAGGTGGAGTCCGGAGTGTCTGGTTCTTCTTCATGTGGGTGGATGCCAACAATCAGCTCCTTAAGGTATGTAAATTAGTGCTTGTTACGGCGCTCCATTCGCTTTGCCTACCGATCAAGCCGGTCCAACCTCTGAAGTATCTGTAGGAGCAGCTGATTTGTTGAAGGTGCTTATGATGTGGAAGGAGAAGGGGTGTCTCCGGACGGGTCTACGGTTTGGCTGATAGTCGCTGCTAGAGGTCTGATGTACTTCCCGTTGGGGACAATCTGATCATCCCGCGAAAGTATAGTATTGGTGTCCCCAGCTCTGTAGGAGACTCCGGCTGCCGAGACTAGATCTGAAACCAAGGCGGGAAAGGGTAGGTTGCCCGCAATCTGTACGTGTCCCATGGCGTGCCGGAGGTGTCTTGGTAAGTTGAGAGGCTGGTATGTAAGGATACACCAGAGGAGAACAGCCATATCTGCAGTGAAGGAGGACTCGTGAGTGCTCGGAAAGACGTAGTGGGACATAATCTGTGCCCACACTCGAGCCTCCAAGGTGAGTGCTGAAGCCACTATGCCCTTAGGTCGGGATCGATGGTATCCATATATCCATCTGCTGCCAGGTTGTGCTATAATTCTGAGGACGGCGTCCCAGTCAAACTGGTATGTCTAGCGTTTGAAAGAGGCTTCTTGGTATGCGTCCAATCCTTCTGGAGCAGAGGGAGATCTAAAGCTCACTGAACAGCCTCTTTGGAAATAGGGACTTGCTTTTGACGGACATAGACATACTGCAGGCTTGGCATGTGGAAATTGGAGTAGAATTCAACTACCCATGAAAGGTTAACCAGCCGTGGCTTTCTCCGTAAGAATCCCCATTGTCTGCGCTCAATGCGGGGCTCAACGAACTCAAAAATATGGGTACGGAGGATGAGTAGGTGCTCATTGTTGTAGTTCTGCTCAGCCAGAATGGGGAACATCTGCTCACAGTAGCGGTTAGTGAACCGCGCAATGTCCCTTGTTGGAAAGGCTTTCTCTGTTTCATCGACCTTGATGATCCTCTTGACTCGCTTTGTGGATGGCTTGACTGATGTTGAGGATGGTTCTGCAGCAAGCGCTCTTTTTGTTCCTCTCCTTGCCGGTGATTTGGGAGCAGCTTTCTCTTTATCCTTCTTGGTGGCCATCCTAAAAAGGGAAAAGGAAAGTAACATGTAAAGCCAAGGGTAAAAGTAAGGAGGAGGACAGTACAAGTGATAATCACTCGTAACAGACTAAAAATCACGTTTGTATTGACAATTATATTCAATTAATAAAATATTGAAAAGATTTTGTGAAAAACAGGCATTAGAGTAGAAGAATAGAATAATTAAAAATGCACAATGTCATATGGGCTTTTTCACAAACACTTAGTATGCATGGTAAATATGATATTGAAAGTATTAAATTTGAACATGCAAGCAACCCAAAAATAATTAGTGATAATTGTCAAACAACTCATTAATAATCCACAAGCAATTATGGAAGAAAACAATCACCCAATTAGATTTCTAACACCAAGTAAAATAATTCAAAAATAAATAAATAATAAGAAGAGAAGAAAGAAAATAGAAAGAAAGAACCTTGAGAAGAAGGTGACAAAGATAGATAATAGAGAATGTGAGGAGAAGAAAATATGATGGAAGGGGGAAGAGAAAAAAAAAGAATAAAGAAAGAAAGAAGGAAAAGAAGGAGGGAGAATAAAGAAGAAAGAAGAGAAAGAAAGAAGAAAGAAATTAGGATTGGAAAAGAAAAGATGAGAAAAGTGGCGGCGCAGGGATCTGGTGGTGTTGCGTGAGTGACGTGCACGCGTACACCAGTGTATGCGTGGATCGCGCAAATGGGGAGGCGACGCGTGGGCGTCGGTCACGCGTACGCATGACCGTGTTTGTGCTACTCGCGCGAAAGCAGCCTTGCGCGCGCACAACTCTCTGTTCGTCTTGGGGTGTGTGCTAAAATGGTATATGACGCGTACGCGTGAGTGTGCAGAATTTGAAAATGACGGTCACGCGTCAGGGACACATACGTGTGAGTGACTTAGTGCCTTGGGCACAGTTCCCGCACCAGGCCATCACAACTTTCGGCCTGACACCTTTTTACATCGATTTTCTAGGTCACGCGTGCGCGTTATTGACGCGTACGCGTGAGGTGGCAAATATGCAAATGACGCGCACACGTGAGGGACACGTGCGCGTGGTGATGCTTGTGCGATTGGCACACTTTCTGCATTGCTCCCACGCAACTTTCTTCCACTTCCTTTTTTTATGCAGAATACAGATGTAAATGCAAACTATATGCAGAAATTATGAGAAGAGTCACTAAACGAAACTAAGAAGAGAGAAAAGAACGATCATACCATGGTGGGTTGTCTCCCACCTAGCACTTTGCTTTAATGTCCTTAAGTTGGACGGTCCATAAGCTCAGTCTGCTTCTGTTGGTGGATCTTCCAATAGGAAGACCTCTAGCTCTTTGTGTTCCTTCATCTTCTCACCATGATAAAGCTTTAAGCGATTTCCATTGACCTTGATGAAATTGGAACTTGAAGGATGATTCAGGTGGAAGACTCCATATGGCTCTGCTTTCTCCACTCTGTAGGGACCTTCCCATCTGGATCTCAGCTTGCCTGGCATGAGTCTCAGCCTGGAGTTGTAGAGGAGAACTAGATCTCCAGGTCTGAACTCTCCTCTCTTGATATGCTTGTCATGCACAGCCTTCACCTTCTCTTTGTATAATCTGGAGTTGTCATATGCTTCGAGTCGAAGGGTCTCCAGTTCTGCCAGTTGCAGCTTCCTTTCAGCACCAGGTTTTCTCAAATCCCATGTTGTATTTCCCGCACAGCCCAGAAAGTCTTGTGTTCCACCTCCACTGGGAGGTGGAAAGCCTTTCTGTACACTAAGTGGAAGGGACTCATCCCAATTGGTGTCTTGTACGCTGTCCGATACGCCCAGAGCGCATCAACAAGTCAGGTGCTCCAGTCCTTCCTATGAGGTTTCACTATCTTCTCCAGAATGTGCTTTATTTCTCTGTTAGACACCTCTGCTTGTCCATTGGTCTGGGGGTAGTAAGCTGTTGCCAATTTGTGAATGATTCCATGCTTCTTCAGTAGTCCTGCTATTATCCTGTTACAAAAGTGAGTGCCTTGATCACTCACGATTGCTCGTGGTGATCCAAAGCGACAGATAATATGGTTTCTAACAAAGGAGATAACAGTGTTAGCATCATTCGTGCGGGTAGAAATTGCTTCCACCCATTTAGAAACATAATCCACAGCTAACAGTATATAAAGATAACCACTAGAGTTTGGAAATGGACCCATGAAGTCAATGCCCCAAACATAAAAAATTTCACAGAAAAGCATAATCTGTTGGGACATCTCATCCCTCTTGGATATATTCCCAAACCTTTGGCATGGGGGACAAGATTTACAGAAGGCAGTAGCATCTTTAAAAAGAGTAGGCCACCAGAATCCACAGTCTAAAATTTTTTAGCTGTTCTTTGAGGGCCAAAATATCCTCCACTCTCAGAAGAGTGGCAAGCCTCTAAAATGGACTAGAATTCTGATTGGGGCACACACCTTCTAATTACCTGGTCAGCACCACACCTCCATAAATATGGGTCATCCCATATATAATATTTAGACTCGCTTTTCATCTTGTCTCTTTGATGCTTAGTAAAATTAGGAGGGAAAGTATGGCTAACTAGATAATTAGCTACAAGTGCATACCAAGAAACTACTTCAGATACTGCGTGCAAGCTATCAAATGGGAAAGCATCATTGATAGGAGTGGAGTCAGTCTTAATGTGCTCAAGGTGACTCAAGTGGTCTTCCACTAAATTCTGGTTACCACTCCTATCCTTAATTTCTAAATCAAATTCTTGTAGCAACAGTATCCAATATATTAACCTTGGTTTGGACTCCTTTTTAACTAATAAATATTTTAGAGCTACATGGTCTGAGTACACTACTACCTTAGTACCAAGTAAATAGGCTCAGAATTTATCCAGAGCAAAAACAATAGCCAGAAGCTCTTTTTCGGTGGTAGTGTAATTAGATTGAGCAGCGTCTAAGGTTTTAGAAGCATAAGCAATTACAAAAGGATCCTTACCTTCGCGCTGAGCCAGCGCCGCTCCTACTGCATGGTTGGAGGCATCACACATAATCTCAAATGGCTGGCTCTAGTCTGGTCCTCTCACAATCGGAGCTTAAGTTAAGGCGATCTTCAGCTGATTAAATGCATTCATGCAGTCCTTACTCAACTCAAACTCAACATCTTTCTACAGCAGTCTAGATAAAAGGAATGCTACCTTACTAAAGTCCTTGATAAATCTCCTGTAGAAACCTGCATGGCCAAGGAACGAACGGACTTCCCTCACGAAGGAGGGGTAAGGTAAACTAGAAATGACATCTACCTTTACTGGATCAACAGAAATACCAGTATTAGAAACAACATGTCCTAGTACAATACCTTGTTTTACCATAAAGTGACATTTTTCAAAATTTAAAACAAGGTTTGAACTAACACACCTGTCTAATACTATAGCTAAACTATCCAAGCAAAGGCTAAATGAATCACCATATACGTTGAAATCATCCATGAAAACTTCC
The DNA here is from genome assembly GCF_000816755.2 of Arachis ipaensis. Lineage (NCBI taxonomy): Eukaryota > Viridiplantae > Streptophyta > Magnoliopsida > Fabales > Fabaceae > Arachis > Arachis ipaensis. Next base: position 108,902,470 of record NC_029794.2, on the reverse strand, counting down.
ATATAGTTCTCAATAAGATCTGAGAAGATACTCATCATGCATCTTTGAAAAGTAGCCGGTGCATTACATAAGTCAAAAGGCATCCTTTTGTATGAATACGTTCCAAAGGGACATGTAAAAGTAGTCTTCTCATGATCTTCAGGAGCTATATGAATTTGAAAATAGCCTGTATAACCATCTAAAAAGTAGTAATGTGATTTACCTGACAGGCGATCAAGCATCTGATCAATAAATGGCAAGGGGTAATGATCCTTGCGAGTAGCTTGGTTGAGACGCCTGTAATCAATGCAAACTTTCCATGAGTTCTACACTCTAGTTGTCAGGAGCTCTCCATGCTCATTCTTTACTGTTGTGACTCCAGACTTCTTGGACACCACTTGTACTGGACTGACCCATTCACTATCTAAGATGGGGTAGATGATGTCTGCTTCAAGTAGCCTGGTCACTTCTTTCTTGACAACTTCTAAGATGGTAGGATTCAGTCTTCTTTGGGGCTGATGGACAGGTCTTGCTCCCTCTTCTAGAAATATTCTGTGCTCACAAACTTGAGGGCTGATGCCTACTATATCTGCCAAGCTCCACTCAATTGCTTTCTTGTGTCTCCTCAGCATACTGAGCAGTTGCTCCTCCTGTTGGAAAGTGAGTTTCCTTACAATGTTAACTGGGAGTTTCTGATTATCCTCAAGGTAAGCATACTTGAGGTGGGGTGGAAGGGATTTAATTCCAATTTCTGCTCATGGCTAGGCACTTGATCATCTGGAGCTAGTGATGGTTGTAACGTGTTTTCATCTTGTCCAGGGGGTGTCCCCATACTTGCATCTTGCTCCATGTGCCTCTCTTCTACTTCCCCCTGGTGAATTGCATCTACCGTCTCATCAATGATGTCGCACTAAAAAATGGAATGATCATCAGGAGGATGCTTCATAGCTTCATCCAGATTGAAGCTCACTGCTCTGCCATCTATCTCAAAGGAATAAGTACCTGAGAAGGCATCCAGCTTGAATTTTGAATTCTTCAGGAATGTCCTTCCAAGCAGGATGGATGATAGTCTTCCTGAGTCATTAGGGGGTATTTCCAAAATATAGAAGTCAATAGGAAATGTGAGCCTCTTAATGCTCACCAGCACGTCCTCAGCAATTCCAACCACAGAGATAATGCTTTTATCTGCTAAAACAAAACGAGTTGCCGACCTTTTTAAGGGAGGGAGCCTCAAAGCATCATATACAGATAATGGCATTATACTAACACACGCTCCTAAATCACGCATACAGTCAAAAAATTTCACACCATCTATAGTAATAGTAACCATGCATGGACCTGGGTCACTACATTTTTCAGGTATATCACCTACCAATGCAGAAATGGAACTACCTAGAGGAAAAGTTTCTAAATTCTGTAATTTATCTTTATGCATGCACAAATCCTTTAGAAATTTAGCATATTTAGATACCTGCTGAATGGCATCAAAGAGTGGAATGGTTACCTCAACCTTTTTGAATATTTCTACCATTTTAGGGTCTAGTTCCATCTGCTTTCTGGATTTCCTGGCAAGGTGTGGAAATGGGATAGGAATGGCGCCACTTGCAGCTTCTGCGTCCCTTGGAGCACCATTCCTTGGCTGAGCTGCTTCTTCTTCAACCAAGTCTTGTACTACATCCTCTTCTTCAGCATCCTCTGCCTCCACAACGCCTTCAACTTGTATAATTTTCTCTGAGCTTGGCTCCTTATGATTCCTCTCATCTAGTGTAGTTCCAGACCTCAAAGTGATGGCATTGATTCCTCCCTTGGGATTGGGTATAGGTTGAGAAGAAATTGTACTAGAGCTTGAAGGTTGAGTGTTGGAGGTACCCGACGATCCCATCTGAGATACGAGAGCTTGTATAGCAGAAGTCAGACCAGTAAGTGTGTTTTCCATGGTTGTTTGTCTTTCTGCAAGAGAGTGAAGCAACTCGTCATTGGGAGAGGAAGATGGATAAGTGATTTGAGGGACCTGCTGTTGGTTGTTCTGAGGCGCTTGGGACTACCTTTGGTGAGGTGCTTTGTAAGGCTGGTTTTGGTTCTGCTGTCTGCTGCTGTTGTTCCACCTTTGATTTTCATTGTTGTCTCTGCCTCCTCTGTTGTAGTTGTCCCTCCATCCCTGGTTGGAATTATCTCTCCATCCCTGGTTGGAACTATCTCTCCACCCCTAGTTAGAGTTGTCTTGCTAACCTTGATTGTGGTTTCCACCTTGGTTGTAATTGCCGCCTTGTTGATTGTATCCTTGATTCGGGCGGTCATAGAAATTATGAGTAGCTGCCAAGGTGTTGTCTTCTTGTTGGAGCTGCGGACACTCATCAGTGTAATAAGTGTAATCAGCACATATTCCGCATACTCTTTGTGGAACTAATTGTTGACTTTGTTGTGGTGAGGGAGGCTGAGGTTGTTGTTGATTTAGTTGTATCTGCTTCAGTAGGTTGGTCATCTCACATATAGCCTGTGTTAAAGCAGTAGTCTCACTACTAGAGGAAACATCTGCAACAACCTTGGGGTGGTTGTTCCTATGCATGTGATTCTGAGTGGACTCAGCTAGGTCGCTGATCAGTTGCCACGCTTCATCTGCGGTCTTGTACTTTTTCAGAGAACCATTACCTGCACCATCCAATGTGGTCTTATCCCAAGGCTTCATGCCTTAGGTGAAGTAGCTGATCAACACCAACCTGTTAATCATGTGGTGGGGGCATGCGTCCAGAAGGTTCTTGAAGCGCTCCTAATACTCATAGAGAGTTTCTAATTCGCCTTGAACAACGCAGGAAATCTCCTTCCTCAATCTATCTGTAACTTCAGCTGGAAAGTATTTTTCCAAGAATTCTCTCCTGAGCATATCCCACTTAGTAACAGTCGCTTCAAGTTAGGAGTAGTACCACTCCCTTGCCTTTCCCTCAAGAGAAAACGGGAAGGCGGTTAGCAGAATAGAAGTTTCATCTGCACCATGACGCCTAACAGTAGAACAGGCTGTCTGAAAATTCCTGAGATGCTTGATAGGCTCCTGAGCAGGTAAGCCATGAAACTTGGGCATCAAGTTGATTAGTGCAGTTTTCAGTTCAAAATCTGCAGCTAGATTTGGCTGATGCACTTGATACGGTTGCAGAGTAAAGTCTGGGGCTCCAGCTTCCGGGAGAGTAATCCTCCTGGGCTCCGCCATATTACCTGCACGTAAATCAACCGAATTAGTAGAAAAAGAGCTTGTTTCTTACTCATATGGCGCTTCAGATTCGCCCTCAGATGAGACTGGTAAATTGATAATAACCACTTCACCACCCTCAGAGGCTAACCTACGCCGAGCTCGCCTAATACTTGAAAGAGTCCTTTCAATTTCAGGATCAAATGCGGCTAAGCTCGGATCAGGCAATGAACGCGTCATTCAATGAAAGAAACATACAGCTCATGGTAATAAAATAAAATAAGATACGCGAAAATAAAAAATATGTACACTAACTAATAATTTAGCACGCTATTGCAACTCCCCGACAACGGCGCCAAAAATTGACAAACGGATGTTTGAAGGTAAAGAAATTCACAAATAAATCCTCGTTGAAAGTATAGTTTCTAAACCAACAAATAATCCTTCCGTACAAAAATTTGGTTGTCACAAGTAACAAACCCCCTAATAAAATTGATAACCGAAGTATTTAGACATCGGGTCGTCTCTCAAGGAATTGCAGGGAGGTGTATTTATTATTGGTTATGGAAGATTATCTTTTTGGGGTTTTTGAATAAGGAACAAGAGAAAGTAAATTGCAAGAATTAAAGAAATAACTAATAAAGCTCTTGGCAAGGTATGAAAACTGAACGTCCGATCCTAGTTATCCTTATCAATTGTGATGAGAATTGTCAACTGCTCCCACTTAGTTAACCCTTACTAAATAAAGAAAAGTCAAATGGACTAATCAATTTGATTCCTCAAGTCCTAGTCAACTCCTATGGAAAGACTAGCTTTAGAGGTATCCAAATCAACCAGCAATTTTCAATTAACAAGCAACAAAGGAGTTTGACAACTCAAGTGTCTCTAATTAATCAATTCAAGCCAAGAATCTAAAAAGCTAAATTAAAATCATAAATCTGAAATACCTCAAATTGTATTAAATAAATAAATCAAATCTAACATGGAGTTCATAAACCAAATTGGAAAAATAAACAAACTAAAGTAATAGAATAAATAAAAGTAGAAGAGAAATTAAATTAAAGAAACATTGAACCTGGAATGGAGAAGAAGTAAACCTAACCTAAGAGAAATCCTAAATCCTAAAACCTAAGAGAGAGGAGAGAGCCCCTCTCTCTCTAGAAACTACATCTAAAACCTAAATTGTGAATTATGATTGAATGATCAATGATTCCCCCACTCTGTAGCCTATAATCTGTGTTTTCTGGGCCAAAAATTGGGTTAACAATAGCCCAAAAATCGCCCCCAGCGATTTCTGATATGGCCAGCACACGGCACTGTCACGCGTATGTGTTGTCCACGCGTACGCGTGGATTGAATTTTCTCATGATCACGCGTACGCGTGATCTATGCGTGCGCATCTCCTAACAGCGTGGCAACTATGGCAAATTATATATCATTTCGAAGTCTCGGATGTTAGCTTTCCAACGCAACTAAAACCGCCTCATTTGGACCTCTGTAGCTCAAGTTATGGTCGATTTAGTACCAGAAGGTCAGGCTAGACAGCTTAGCAATTCGTTCAGTTTCTTATATTCCTTCCACTTTTGCATGTTTCTTTTCCATCCTCTAAGTCATTTCTATCCTATAAACTCTGAAATCACTTAACACACATATCAAGGCATCGAATGGTAATAAGAGAGGATTAAAATTAGTAAATTTAAGACCAAAGAAGCTTGTTTTCAATCAAAGTACAGAATTAGGAAGGAAAATATAAAACATGTGAATTATATGAATAAATGTGAGTTTAGTGGATAAAATTCACTCTGTTAAGTACAAAATGTACCACGAAATAGTGGTGCATCATACACTCAAACGTGTAATGCGGGTCTCAGCACCTGAGATATATGTATTATGGTGTAGGTGTCTCTTTACCCTAGATATTTTGGAGAAAAACTCTATATATATCCTCCCATCCTCAACCATACCCTCACAATTCACAATTCAATCTTTTCTTTCTCCTCTTTTCATTTTGTTCTCATGGAGAATAATCAATTTTTTGTTATAATTTATCCCAATGGGATAGTAAGAAACAGTGATGAAGGAGTGATTTTTGAGTCTAATTCAACTGTGATGTTGCGCACTAACCGTGTTTGTACCTTACATGCGCTAAAGACGGTCATACTGAGCAACATGGGCGAATAGGTAGCAAGGAAGTTGGACGGGTTGCATATATATTTCTGCACACGCTTTCAAGCAATGAATTTACCAACAGATTATTCTGAATTGCAGAGGATCAGCATGTGAGGGTAATGTTCGACGTACATGCAAGGCTATTGCCACAACATGTAATAGAGTGGTATGCTACGGTTCGTGATATGGTTGTTAATGGTGGGCCATCCTCTTCAAATCCTCAAGTAGCCCCACTAGATGCAAGACCGATCCACTATGCCCAACCTCACGATAGTGCCAAAGAATATGACAGCGAGGGCAATTCAGATTATGTTGCCAAGTCTAGGTCATCCAACGAGACTTCTTCCTCTGATGAGCATGTGTCGGAGACTCCCACCGGCGGTGGTACTTGCCTCCCTCTTTGCCCATTCCTCAATTGTTAGAAGTTCCAAGTCATTATCATACTTTGAATTTGATATAATGCAGTTAGACGATCCTTTTAATGCCGGCCAAGGGGAGGATTGCAACATCGATGATAGGCTAGAATTCCAGGTTGGCCATAGGTTCAAGAACCGTGATGCTGTTCTAATGACGGTGAATAACTACAGTATTCGAAGGAATGCAGAGTACATAATTTTGGAGTCGGATAGGCTTAAATACCACTATCGTTGCAAGCAATTCACCAACGGTTGTTCATAGAGTCTTCGAGTGGCACGATGTCAGAACTTGAACTACTGGTATATTTTATGTGTTAGTTTTGATGAAATTAAAGGCTCTTATGTTAATTATGTCTTGTACTGAATGTTGACATATAAGAGTAATTTTGAAGGGAAATGTGTAGGTTCGATGGAGCATACACTTGTTTAACACCAACCATATCTCAGGACAATGCGCAGTTGGATAGTAGTTTGATTTGCAAGGTTATCCTACCTATAATAAAGACTGATCCGTCTGTGACTATCCTGGTGTTGCAAAATGTGGTGCATCAGAGTTACCATTTCAAGCCATTGTATCGAAAGGTGTGGATGGCAAAGGAGAAAGCGATTGCTCAGATTTATGGTCACTAGGAAGAGTCATACAACAAGTACCCGGCCTCTTACAAGCTTTACAGAATACCTCCCAGGTACAATTTATGATTGCATTATAGTTCCTTATTAGGACAAGGAGATGGTTAATGGAGATTGGAGCCAACTTGATAAAGTCATTTGGGCATTCCCTCCTTGCATTAAGGCATTTAAGCACTGCAAGCCTTTTGTATCAGTGGATGGGATACACTTGTACAGAAAGTACAGAGGGTGTGTTGTTGATTGCCATGGGTCAAGATGGTAATAACAATATTCTTTCCATAGGTTTTGCATTAGTCGATTCTCAAACAACTGAGTCATAGTCATTTTTTCTATCAAATATGAGGCAGCATGTTGCTCCACAGCCGGGACTTCTTCTAATATCTAAAAGATCTCAGGCCATTTTCTCTACCCTAAATGTACCTCACAATGGATGCCATCCTCCCTCGGCATATCATGCTTATTGCACACGTCACATGACTTCAAACTTCAACTCACGGTTCAAATCGGACGAGGGTAATAGGTACCTTATAAATGCAGCATATAGTCCAAGCAATGAGGGTTGTGATTGGTACTTGGATGCATTGGGTGAGTTATCCCGGGACATGTTGGATTGGGCTCTTCGTTTTAGGAAGAATTTATGGCTTCAACATTGTGATGAAGGTCGTCAGTATAGTCACATGACGACGAATCTTTTGGAATGTATAAATGTAGTGCTGAAGGGAAAAGGAAACCTTCCTGTAGTTGCGATTGTTAGGTCAACTTATGAGATGTTACAACAGCTATTCGTACGTAAAGGTCACAAAGCACATATTCAACTACAGGGTGGACAAATATTCTCACAGCGGCTATTGACAGCTATAGAGAAGAACAGAGATATCCTACCGATGATGAGAGTCACCCACTATGATCGTAGGGCATTCATATTCAGTGTCGGGGAGGTGGAGCCGATGGAGGGATGGTGCTAGACTTCATATTATGTTCGTCTTAATGCGTGTACATGCGACTGTGGATTATTTCAGCCTTTGCATTACCCCTGTCATCACAGACTTACGGCATGTGGAGCTATGAGCATCGACTGGGGGCACCTGGTCGCCCCTGTGTATAAAATGGCCTTTGTATTCAAGGTTTATGGGATGGAGTTTCGGCCGATACCGGACGAAAAGATGTAGCCTACATGATACAGTGCATGGCTGAAGCCCAACCCCGCCATGCAACGGAAGGCAATGAGGAGGCCGGTCTCTACTCAGTTACAAAATGAGATGGATGTCGTGGAGCGTACAGAAAAGAGATGCAATCTCTGTCGAGGGGAAGGGCACACTAGACGAGAATGTCCTAACGCGTCGCAGTCAGATCCATGATGAGCTATGGTTTATGTTTTATGTTTCGGGTTGCTTGGTCTAAGTTTTATGTATAATCAAACAATGGTTATTTATATATATAAAATCTGTTTTCTTTTGTCGTCTTGCTTTTATATCAAGTGGTTGTATTAACATAAAACTACATGGTAATACTGCATATAGTGATGCATAAAATATCCTGACTTATAATAAATCAGTCACATGTCCTACCAATAATCTAAGAACATAACATATAATGATACCAAAAAACAAAGAACCACATGGTAATACTACATAAACTACGACCTAACTACTCACGTCATCCGCTAGGATAGTTCAGGTGGTTTCCAGTCCCACATCCACAAAGACGTGTCACCTTCGAAAACCGTGCTGGCTGAGGACGTACAAATGGGTAGCTCGCAGTGGGAAGTTTTTGCTATGCTGGTAGTGGTGGTGGTGGTACTTCTCCATGCATGTGTACAGGCGGTGGAGGTGGAAGCGGCACTGATCTAGTCATGGGTGGATGTGGTAGTGGTGGTGGAGTCTGGTAATACGATGATAATGTTGATCTATACTGATGCGATGGTGGTGGTGGAGTCTGATGATGCGATGATGGCATCTGATCGCCTGTTGGACGACTCTGTGTATAGTCATCATGGTCAATGTGCTGCTGAATACATGGACCTGTTGATGAGATAGGTATGTCAATATGGTCTCTCCGATTACAATAACAATCTGCGTATTGATCCATCGCATCCCCAGTCGTACCTATGATCTGGAACATGTCAGCGATGTTTATTTCAATGTCTAAGCAAATGTCGAACTGGTTCTGGTCCCAGGCAACTCCATCATCCTGGTGATGAGTAATGCTGGAGCTACCTTGGATGAGGGTCATGTCCATGTCTGCCTCATGCCCAGCAAAGAATCCTGGGGAGGGAATCCCTGCATGTGTAGCTGCCATGTCATCCTCTGGTATATCCTCCTGCCGTGCATACTCAGCCTCTTCGTCTGAAAGTTGATCACCTCTCTCAGCCCGCTGATCATCTCTCCCTTCGAGCCGGTCTCCAAACATCATCTCAGGCACGCCTCCTAGCCTGTCGTCTCTGGTCTGGGGCATCGTGTGGAAGCTGTAAGTCATCTCCCTGGCCCAAGGTCGCAAATAGGATATCAACAGGTGGTGCTACTGCTCTCAGATCATCCAGGATGTCCTTCCTAGATAGAAATCTAACTTTACATGCCTGCTGCCACCATGTGAGGTACTCTTGTGTCAGACAAGGATTAGGGTGGCCATCGATGGTCACCAAGTGGTGTAGCTGGTAACGTCCCCTAAACATGTCGTACCAGTCACGATGCACGTCGGGCCACCAGGTGTTATCTCCCCTCATCGCCTTGAATAGAAACTTATCAACGTTCACCAGATCTACTGGCCTGTGTTGCTACCTCCGGGGCTGCATCTTCACTCTGTCAACATGATAAAACTCTACAAAGTGAAAGCAGACAAAGGGGACAACAACCCTCCATGTATAAATCTTTCCGTTACTAGTAAGCTAGTCAAGCACAATCTGATGTAACTGGAGATCCTCATATGGTGTCCATCGAAACTAGGCAAATCGCTTTAAAGTACAATATTTAGGAACGACTCACCAATGCATGAAATAAAGTAGAAAACAAAACATGTCTTACCTGATGAAAGGCCAGGCCATCGATGCGACGACGTAAAGTTTAGATCCTGCCATCATGGCGATCCCGGCTTTGTTGCCATAGTCCAACTAACCTACACACAATAAAAAAAATTAACAACAGAAATTAGTTAATTACCATAATTAAAATGTATCCACTGTGTATAAGTTGTTAAATTAAAAAGTAATAACAAAAAGTACATACCTAACTGCAAGTGGGAACTTAATGACATCTTATCCCGCCGGACAAAATAACAAGAACCTATGGTAGATTCAGAAGACAACAAGTGGCATGCAACCCGCAATGTCGGTCACATCACACCCAGCAGCGATTTATAGTGAGTAGTACATATGTGCTAGTAGTGCAGACCCTCAAGACAACTGGCTGCAACGATAAAAATTCACCAACAACGGCAACCATCTCAAAGGAACAAGTGTAGCAGACTTGTCCGTAAAAAGAAACCCCCCGTAAGCATCATCAAGTAGCACCTAGTGTACTTACGGAGTGTATCCGAATCTGCCCCAACTTGAATGTGTGAAATCATGTTCTTCAGCCAGGTCATCCTTAGACCGAAAGTCTGCTTTCCTCCCTCTGGCTGTGGTGGCGGCCTGACGCCAAGTAAATCCTCAACCCACTCCCACATGGGGTGTCCATGGTATTACTGGAAGTCTCTGGTACAACCCCTAATCGGCTCGCCCTCAGTGCGCAGACCAAGGTGGTAGGCAACATCTTGAAGCGTAATGTTGTCCTCACCCCATGGAAGGTGGAAGCTATGGGTCTTAAGTCTCCACCGCTTGACAAATGCAAAAATCAACAAATTGTCAAATATAAAATTTCTCAACTCTACTGTATGTCTAAATCCCGCTTCCCTGATATAAGGCAATAAATTGTCCAGCGGGGGAAAACCCAAGGTCACACAGCGTGACAGTAATAACCGAGGCCTCTGCAATAGTCGCAATATTTACTTGCATATTAATCTCATCTGGACCATTAGTTATGTTTAATAATTATTAAATATTGTAAATCAAGTAGACAAATATCATTAATAGAATATTATATTCTATACCAATATAATTTTCATCGCTAATATTCACAGTATTAAGTAAATAAAAGACAATCAAGTAAGATTTTGCACTATTTTAATATGACTGGTAATATTTTAGATGACTTCAATCCAATGATAAGTTTTAGCAAAAAAATCTGATCGAACAAATATTTTATTTAAATAATATATTTATTTAAATTAACTAATATATTAATTTATGTTTAGCTATTTTTTTTATTTAACTTAAGTTAAAA
>NC_029794.2:108891025-108891464 GCF_000816755.2 Arachis ipaensis | reverse complement strand
TATCCTGCTCAAAATACCTAGTGTATTAACTAAATTAATAAAGTCTAAACATCTAAACTAATTATTTATTAAAAATAAAAGGGAAAAAATAACTCCAAAATCCAAAGCTTTAGCTATGTGCCAAGTCGCATTTAGTCTGTTGATGTCTCCGTTGCAAACATATTGTCGGGGGCATATGTATTTCAGGAACTTGAAGTGAAGCTGTTATAAAGTCACAAAATTCCAAGGTTCTGAAAATCGGACCGGACCGGCCAGTTCGACCGGTTTAATCGCAAACCGGCGACGCAAACGGTCCGGTCCTCCTGTAGAAACCGTCTTGGGAAGAACCGCCAAAGAACCGACAAACCGGCCAAAAATCGGCCGGTTGGGCCGAACCGGTGACCGGTCGGTTCTGCATAAACGACGCCGTTTTATTGTTTTTAAAAAAAAAAAAACTAAA
>NC_029794.2:108888846-108890959 GCF_000816755.2 Arachis ipaensis | reverse complement strand
CTGTTGTTGTTATGCTGCTGTTTTGTAATGGTTGTTGCTGAATGCTACTCTGTTTTCATTGTGTTGTAGTTGCTGGTTTTGCTTTGATTTGTAGTTGCTGGTTGTGTTGGTTTTGCTAGCTTTGTTTGTAATTGCTGGGTGAAGGTTTAGTATTTTGTAATTGCTGGCTTTTATTTTCTAATTGCTGGCTTTAGCTGAAGAAATTGGAGGGGTTAGATGAGGAGACATTGATGCCTCAGAAGACACCACCACCATCAACATATTAATAAGATTATATGAATTTGATTGATGACATTTAATGTAGTTTTTTTAATTTGAAAACTATTTTAATATTTATGTTATACTATAATTATATTTTAGCATGCTTATTTATAATTTATTTATTATTTTATTTTAAAACAGTTTTTTTGGTTGAACCACCGGTTAGACCGGTTGAACCAGTAAACCAGTAAATCAATAGCTAGAGCGGTTTGATGACCAGTCCGGTTTTCCGAACCTTGCAAAATTCTTTAAAATTATTCAAATGAATGAAAATCTCGACTGTTGTGGCCTTATAAATGCCTCGGAACATATCTCGGATGCTAAGACTCGAATTACGTATTTTGCACGTATCTCGAATACTAAGATCCTGTTTTAAATTTATGTGTATCTCGAATACTCAGTGTCCGTTCTCCCATTTAACACGTATCCTGTGTATACTTTGGATACGTCACAATGTTGTATAGTCACAGAACACAGTCTCAGTATCTGAGATATGCCTATTTTCTATTATATCTCTCAATATTCGAGATCTGATACGTTGTACATTTAAATAATTATTTTATATTTTATATATTTTTGTAATTTTTGTATTTATGTAATTAAAATAAAAAAATCCTATAGGTATTAGAATTGCGTGCAGCCAAATAATTCTTTCTCTATCTGCTAATGCGTGCTTTGCACCAATTTTGCAAAGTTACAAATAAGAAAACATTTAAAAAAAAGAACACTATTCCGATTTTCGAAGGCGCGAAGCTCGTGTTTGTTTGAGTTTGGAGTAAAACGTGTGGGGCCCCCATGAATGCCGGCCAAACTCCAGTACTGTAAACAAGACAGGCAGATGGAACAAAGAGAAACGTAACGCTCTGCGATTGGTTCTGACTTCTGACTTTCTGAGTGTTAATACTTTTGGGTTGAAAATACTCTTAATTTATAAGAAGACAATATACCTCAACTTTTCCTGTTTCTTCTTTCCAATTCGATATAATCGATCACAACATTATCAACTATCAACTACTAAAATCACATCAACCAAAAGAAATTTGTGAATTTTTAACCTACCAATGCAAAGACGACCAGCCCTCAATTATATTGTTTGCACCATTTGAGAAAGATATCAGCTGAACACATCATACTATATTTAGTAGCACTTTTGAGATAAAATCTAATAGGTAACTATAATTAAAAATATTTTCACTTATTTTACTTATGTTGAGATAGAAATTAACTTAAAAATAGTTGTGTTCATGTGTATTTAAAATTTAATTCATTTTTAATTTTAGAGGCTTTGATATTGACGATCTAAAATCATTATATCACATTGGTGAACTAGAATATCCACTATGAAAAATTAATATTTAATTTGAATTTTAAATATATACACGAAATTTAATTTAGTTTTTAAAATTTTAGTTTTTTCTATTTAATTCTCAAATTTTACAAATATAACTAATATAAACAATTTTCGAAGCATAGAACGTTGACGTGAACAATCTAAATGTCACGTTAGACTTTATAAAATAATGTCATTTTAGTTTTCACACTTAAATAGTCCAAAATTAATATTGTAAGTAGTATTTATTAAAAAAAATTTTCAAAGCAAGTGATACAACATTATTTTTGAATTATTTGAGTATCGAAATCAAAACTGCATCATTTCACAAGTTCAACAGGATATTTAACTATTCATACTAGTGTTCCATTAACGTTTGTGTGTTAAAAATTATTCTAGGTACTAATATGATCTAAATTTATAAATTTTGAGATTAAATAGAGGCAATTGAAACTTCAAATACTAATTTGGGACTCATATACAAATTCAAAAACTAAATTGAAAATTACCTCCCACCATAAA
>NC_029794.2:108884813-108888734 GCF_000816755.2 Arachis ipaensis | reverse complement strand
CAATTAATTTTTTAAACTCGCTAACTCAACATTTATAAAATATATAATCATATAGATAATTACAATATATCTTATATGTCATTAAGATTTTTTTAAAATAAAATAAGTTCTACAAATTCAACTAAATACAACTTTTTTCTAACAAAAAATTTGTATCATATAGGATTTATAGTTCTTGACTCTTCTAGCATATTTCACTCAATATAAAGTCTAGCATGTTGGCATCAATTTTGTACATCTCCAAATATGAATAATAAAAACCAAAATTAAAAAATAACACATAACACTATCTTCATCGGAGTAAAAATTAAGTTAGAACCTGCAAGTTAAAATTTACTAATTTTTTGAGAATCTATTCTCAAAGTTCAAAGCTAGCCAATCAACGATGCAAATGAAACAAGAATTGACAATTCAACATATAAACTCGGGCTAATTACTCACAATTCAATCACAATTTAGTGAACAAATTCATTAAAGTTGCATAAGTATCAATTGTCAGACAATCACTACAAAACATAAACATTCCACCAAAATCCTCATAACAAATATACTTGATTTTTTTTAATGCTTTTACACTCATAAAATTATATAGTGAGGTTCATGTCAAAACACAAGATAAGAACATTATAATAGTTATCCTAACGAAAATCTAAACCTAAAGAGAAAGTTCTAAAGCAGCACACCATCAAAATTTAACAAACCAGTGAAACACTATCAACAAAATTATTTCAAAATCATTAAAATCAACCATCAACAATTATTTCAGTTTCATAAAAATTATAAAAATAAAAAACTTAATAACAAAAGCAGCAACATTATTCTGTTCAAATACAAAATAAAAAAATCAACACCATAACACCATTAATAATTCAGAATTAGAAAATTCAAGGTTCTGAAAATTGAATCAGTCATCAAACCACTTTAACTATTGGTTCAGTGATCCAACCGATTCAACTGTGATTCAACCGAAATAACTGTTTTATAATAAAATAATAAATAAAATATAAAAAAGTACATCAAGATTAACAAAAATCAACTATATTTAACTAAGATTAACAAAATTTTCAAACATAATTTTAACAAGATAAATTAACAGAATTTTTAAACCAATTTTAACAAGTTAAGCACAATGATTAATAGAAAAAAAAGGCTAGCACTGTTAACTCTCCAATTGCTTAATAACTTCCTTTCCTTCCCAACACCTTCAAAGTAATCTCTAACTCATTCCACAATAAGTTATATCAATTAGAAATTATCAAACCACATTCATAAAAAAAATAGTTTTATAATAAAATAATAAATAAATATATATAATAATACTAAAACATAATTATAATTTAATATAAAAGTTAAAATGTCATCCAACTTTAAATACAATATATGAAGGATTAAAAATTTACAAACGTAGCACAAGTCCTAAACCCTATAAATTTGTAATGCGGACAATCACAGCACAATATATGAAATATGAAAGATTAATGATTTATAAATTTTGTAAAAAAGGATGAATTAAAGCACAAACACAACATACGCACAAACAAAAATCAATGAGGATGAACTAAAGCACAAACACAACACAATTAAGCCTAATAAAAGCACAAAATAGCACAATTTCAGCAGCACAACACTATGCCAAAAAGCACAAATACAGCATAAACTCTAAACCATAAAAATTTGTGATGAGGACAAACATAACACAAATACAACAGAATATATGAAAGATTAATAATTTATAAATTTGTAATGGGAATGAATTAAACCATAATTAAGCCAAATAAAAACACAGCACAACTCCAGGTTTCCAGTAGCACAACACTAGCTAAAAAAGAAACATAAAACACAGAATACCAGCACAACACAGCAGGCAAAGCTAATTAATAATCAATTAATCATTAAAAAAAACCAAAACATTCGATAATTATTCAATAATCACTATGATTTCTAAACAGAGCATAAAAAAAATGAAGAACAAGCACTAGTAGTAAGCATTGACCTTCGATCTGAGTAGTCTAAGCAGAGTAGGACGGAAAGTGATTGAGCGCAACGAACAACGATGAGCAGGACAGCGACTAGATGACGGCGAGTAGACGAAGACCAAATGGCGACCACGCCATTGGTGAATGAGGATACAGGTTGGAGACTTAGAGCAACAGAATCAGACCAGGATGGCAGCCTCTGAGCGTGACAGATGATGTGTGACAATATTTTCTTTATTTTTTTATTACTTTAGATATGAATTTATTGAGTTTTATTGAGACTTTAGTGTTTGAAGCCTATTTGGATGCTACTTTGAGTCGTTCTATTTTTTTTATTATTTCAGGTGAAGTTTAGAGCAGTTTGACAGAGTCCGTATAGAAGAAAAGAGAAAAATTTTGATTCTGTTGATCTGGCGCTAAATGCCGCATCTAGTGTTTAGCACCCAAGCGCTCTGAAATGCGTGCAGCCATCCGCATTTAGCGCCAGGTGCCTCGTAATGTGTGAAAGCTTACTGCCTCGTGGGGGCTAAACGCCGAGCCTGGCATTTAGCACCAAGAAGACAGCAACGATTAGAAGCTTACTACCTCGAAGGGCACTAAACACCGATCCTACCATTTAGCGCCAGTAGCATGGATCCAAGTTTATGGAAAGGGCTTCATTAGCTAGATTTGGGTTGTATTTATTTTATTTTATTTTGTTTTAGTTATTTTTATTCCCAAACACAATCTTTTGGGCTTTAATAGTTATTATTTTATTTTATTTTCAAATAAAATTAGGTTAGATATAAAAGGGAAAGATTTAGTCCTTTGGGCTTCTCTCTTCTCTTCTTCCTCATTTCAGTTTTCACACACTTTTGAACCCTAGTTTTCACTTCGAGCTGTGAGCAACTAAATCTCCCTTATTAAGGTTAGGAGCTCTGTTTATTCTATGGATTAATACTATTGCCACTCCATTTTAATACAAAATTAATATATTGATTTAAATTCAAGGATTACTTTCGTTCTTCATCTTATGAATTTGAGTGTATTGGAAAATAACTCTTGTTCTACATGACTTCTTGTTGATTCTTGAAAAAGTTATCTCACTTGAATACTAGCTTGAAAGTAAATTCCTCCTAAATCACTAATTGCCTAGACTTGACGGGATACGTGACATATAATCCTCTTATATTTGGGTAATTAGAGTTTTTGTGGCTAATAAACTAGAATTGAACCTAACCCTCTAATCTATATTAAGTGACCAAACAATTGGCGGTTGATTAGGTTAGAGGAGACTAAATCACTAAGGAATTAAGGTTTAGTCAATTACAATTTGCCATGAATTGAATCTTCTTGATTAAAATAGTTGGTAAGAAATATAAATCTGGAAAAATAAACATCTCTAAAACCTTAACTGTTCTCTCACATATTTCTCACACTAAGTTCATTGTTTGCTTTCTAAATTCTCAATTTACCGTTTGATGCTTTTGAATTCTAAAACACTATTTTCTGCTTGTTTGACTAAGTGAATCATGCAATTGTTGTTGCTTGGTCCATCAATCCTCGTGGGATGGACCCTCACTCACCTGAGGTATTACTTGGTACGACCCGTTGCACTTGCTGGTTAGTTTGTAGTTTTAAAAATCCACAGCAACGAACAGTGGAGGAAGCGCGACTAAGCAGACGAAGACGACAAATACCGAGCTCGAGGAAGCAGCTGCGATCGGTGACAGCGAATAGGGGTTGGAGACTTGAATCATGAGGAAAGCTAGATGGACGGACGGATGGACGGCAAACTTTGAGCGCGATGGACGGCGACAGTATGCCACTCCTTGCGGCGGTGGTGTAGGCTTAGAAGGCTAGGGTTTTTTTATTTCTTTTTAAATGAAAGAAAGAAAGGGAGAAAGTGGCTTTTGGATTGGAGGGGAAGAAACGAAGGATCTAGAGCTTTGTTTTATGTAAATAT
>NC_029794.2:108881570-108884581 GCF_000816755.2 Arachis ipaensis | reverse complement strand
TTTTCGATTTTTCGATTGGACCGACCGGTTCGGTCTAATTTTCAAAAAATTAGAAAAATTAGTAACCAACAACTCAAAAATTAGAATTAATAAAATTAACAAACTTAACAATGAAGCATCATAGCACCATCAACAACTCAGAATAAAAAAATCAGTAACTAGCAAACACGGAAAAGGCGAGGCTCAGTGATGTTTTTCAACAACACAAAACTTTATCTCCAAATTTGATTTCCAGTAAAAGTTGACCGGGTTAAGCGGTTTTAATAAAAGATCTTTTTTCGAGTTATCTTTTTTCAAAAGATCTTATAGAAAAGTAAAAGTAATTTTATATTTAGATATCTCATGCAAAGAGATCTTTTTATTTGTCAATTACGTTTAGCTATAACAATATAAAAATACTTATTTATTTATTATATAAAAAATATCTTCTTTTAAGAAATTTTTTTTTTTAAAAAGATGTAAATTTTAACTTTTCAAAAAAGATGTTCTTTTAATTTTTTTAGTACTTTTACTTCTACTATTAGAAACTTATCAAACACAATAAAATATAAAAAAAATGTATTTTTATTTAAATAAGATCTTTTTCTATCAACTTAGTACTCAAACAAGCACTAAAACTAGTTTAAGAATACTATTCTCAACTTATTAATTAGTTTCAAATATATTCTTTAATTTAAAATTTTTAATATCTTAAAATAAAATTTTTTATTATTTACAAAAAAAATTTAAATTTTGTGATAAATAAATAACTTATTACAAAATATTTAGAGCTTTTGAAATAAATAGATATTTTATTAAAAATTATTTTGAACTTTTGCAACAATATAATCTTTTATTACAAAACACTATAATATTTTGCAATGAAACAACAATTCGATATGAAAACTAACATAATTTGTAATAAAAAAAATATAATGTAAATTTTTTAAATATTTAAAAACAAATAAAAACCTGTTACGGACTACTACAAAGTCCAGCCCAACTAGCCGTCGGGTCGGGGTACCACCTTTGACCCAGGCCCAAACTACCCCCACCAGAGAAATCCAACGGGTCGGTTCCCGGTACCTGACCCGACCGACGCCCGGCTTCACCACCTACGCAACCCAGTGCATTACGCCTAGCAAACCGGTCAGGTCGGCTTCCTCGAGGCCACACCCGAAGCCCCGACCCGAAGTTCAGGACGACCAGCTCCTCCCACGTGGACAAGGACAACTCACGAGCGTTCTGGCCAGTGGGCTAGGTCACCTTTGGGACCTCCAGCACAGTATATAAGGGGAGAGGTCAGCACTCCCCCCAAGGTACACATCATCTTACCTAATTTGGCTATCCTCTCGTACGGACACTGACTTGATCGTCGGAGTGTCCTTGCAGGTGGCCATCCCCCCTCGTCCGTTCAACCACCACTCCCGCCAACCTCCGATCCTGGACCAAGAGCCTGCTCCGAGTTACTTCAGGGTCTCGCCCTCTTATCCCTTCACCGTCACCCGACCCGTCGAATACCCGAGAACCTCAGGTAACGAATATTGGCACCGTCTATGGGACCCTAGAGCAAACATGGAGCGACTCCCCACTTCGGAGGAGCTCCGCAAAGGAGGCAGAGCTCGCCTGAGCAGGGCAAGCTCGATAGCCCATGCTGGCGGATAGCCACGATCCTCCGTTCAACCGAACCAACAAATCTATACCAAGACCCCCGAAAGACGTCCCTTCGGAGGAACGGGGGCCGACAGCGCCAAGATTATGCAAGAACTCAGGCACAGAGTACAAAACCTTGAGCGAGAGCTGGCAGCGAGGGGCCGATCCCACGGAGACGTCAGCCACTCCCGCGGCGACGCCAGCCGATTCCACACCCGCACTCGCTCCCCCTCCCGAAGACACGAGAGTTGAGAAAGGAGCCTAACAAAGCATGATGAGGCGCATACACAGGCGACCTCCCGACCTACCCAAGGCAGGTCCGAGAGCCGCAGGGAGTCCCAGAGAGGGAAAGCCAAGAAGCAACAAGATCCCATCATCAAGGGAGCCACTCCTTTCCAACCCTCAATCCTCAAGGTCCAGCTTCCGAAGAGCTTTGACAAGCCGATGGACATGAGGTACGACGGGACTAAGGACCCTCAGGAGCACCTCACAGCTTTCGAAGCAAGAATGAATTTAGAAGGAGTAGGCGACGCGGTTAGATGCCGGGCATTCCCTGTAACGCTAGTCGGCCCAGCGATCCGATGGTTTAACGCCTTCCCACAAGGATCCATCACAGCTTTTACGGACATTTTCCAAAGCTTCCTGGCTTGGTTCATGACACACATAGCCAAGGCAAAGCACCCAATCAACTTGCTAGGGGTTACCCAAAAACTCGGGGAGCCGACCAGGAAGTTCCTAGATAAATTCAACGATGAGTGCCTGGAGATTGATGGCCTTACGGACTCAGTCGCTAGTCTCTACCTAACGAACGACCTGCTAAACGAGGACTTTAGGAAGCACCTCACTACCAAGCCTGTCTGATCCATGCAAGAAATTCAAAGCGTGGCCAAGGAATACATCAATGATGAGGAAGTGAGTCAGTTCGTAGCAGCCAACAAACGGCAGCTCCCAAACCCCCCAGCTCGGCAGGCCCCCCAAATCGACAGGTACAAAGAAGCTCCCAGGGACGGCACCTTAGGCAAGCAGTCCAAGCAACCCCCACGGGTAGGAAGGTTCACAAACTACACGCCACTTATGGCACCCAGAGTAGAGGTTTACCAACAAATTGCAGACAAAGGAATCCTATCCAGACCTAGACCATTGAAAGAAAGAACATGAGGCAACAAAAGCCTTTACTGTGATTATCACAAGGGATTTGGTCACAAAATCCAAGACTGCTTCGATCTCAAAGATGCCTTAGAGCAGGCCATCCGAGAAGGAAAGCTGAGTGAATTCTCCCCGCTCATCAGAGAACCGAGAAGACGAGAACGAGAGTGCTCCGAGGAAGATCGCAGCCGAGCTATCAAACCAAGACAAGAACCCATGGGGGATGCCAATAA
>NC_029794.2:108866907-108881491 GCF_000816755.2 Arachis ipaensis | reverse complement strand
CCAAGACTGCTTCGATCTCAAAGATGCCTTAGAGCAGGCCATCAGAGATGGAAAGCTGAGCGAATTCTCCCAGCTCATCAGAGAGCCGAGGAGACGGGAATGTGAATGCTCCGAGGAAGATCGTAGCCAGACTGTGAAGCCAAGGCAAGAACCCATAGGGGACGCCAACAACCCCTCAACCTTTGTGGTCAACATCGTGGTCGGGCACGACAGCTGATGGTGGCAGAGTACCGTCGGTAAGGAATTTCACAAGATTTTCGCATTGCAAGTATAGCCCTCAACCGACAAATAATCCGTGAATCAAATTTCGAAGGAATTGGTTGTCACAAGTTCAACCCCAATAAAAGTAACCGAAGTATTCAAACCTCGAGTTGTCTCACAAGGAATGGGCAAACATGTGCATCAACATTGGTTAGAATTCCAGGGTTGTATAAGTCATGAGCAAGAAATTAAACTAAGAATCCTAACAAGCAAGTAATCTTGAAATGCAAGAAACTAATTCAAGTAACTAAAGCAAGGTGTGAGCAATCCCAAACTAATAAGATAACATCCAATATAAGTCTACTCTAAAACTAAACAAATAACTATGACTAAGACAAGACAATTAGGATTTTTGGATTTTCAAATATGAATGATAAAACAACTCTTGGCTAGACATGGAAATTGGGGTCACTATCCTTGTCTAATAACCATATCTTGACAATTATGAGGAACCAAACCCATTAAGTCTACTTCTATACTTGAAGTATGTTAAATGGTTTAGTCAACATCAATCCATAAGGTTCAACCTAGCTACTAATTGACTTAGTAGTAGGCTAGTATCAATGGTTATCAAATTGACCACTAAGGGTTCCCAAATCATCAAATCCATTAGCCCCAATGACTCAAGTTTACCCAATTTCCTTAGCCTAGGCCAAGAGTAAAGAGAACTACTCCATAATCAAAGGAAATATTTCATCAAACACATGGTAAACATTACTAAAAGACATATTCAAAGTGCAATTAAATTGAAATTAACAAGTACCCACTAACAATTATCAACATATAATCACTCAAACAATACAATTAATCATGAAAATCATCAATGTAACATTAGCAATTCAAGATTCACAAGATTCATGAAATGGGTATAAAATGACAATTGACAAGAAAACATAAAACTAACACAAGATCTAAACAAAATTATGCTAAGGAATTCAAATTAAGCAATCAAAACTAGTAATTAACAAGATCCAATTCAGAATTCAACAAGGGAAGATCAAATCAAACTAGATCTAGAGAGGAATAAGGGTTTCTTTCTCTAGAATAACAAGAACCAAAAACTAGCTAAAAATTGTGTCTAGGTGTGAATGAATGATCCCCCCTTTTCCCCCTAGCATCCTTGGGTCTTTTCCATGCAGAACCAGCTTGAATTTGGGCCTCTTGAGTCTCAAAAATCGCCAGGCATGATTTCCTTTAATGAGGTCACGTGTAGCTTATCGCGCGTACGAGCCATGCGTACGTGCGCGCCGATTGATTTTGTGATCCACGCATGCGCGCCATGTACGCGTGCGCGTCGGTGTAGATTTCCCTAATCTGCACGGATGCGCCGATCTTTGCGCGCCGCTTCCAGCTGTCCTCATCCACGCGTGCGTGCCCATGCTGAAATTTCCAAATCCAAATCTTCATGTTCCTTCCTCTTGTGCATGCTTTCTTTCTTTCTTCTAGGCCATTCTTGCCCTATAAATTCTGAAATCACTCAACAAATATGTCACGGCATCGAATGATAATAGAAGATGATCAAATATATCAATTCTAAGGCAAAAGAAGCATGTTTTTCATCATGGAGCAAAATTAGGAAGAGAACACAAAACCATGCAATTCTTGTGAATAAGTGTGAAAAATATTGACACACCTCCCAAATTCTACACAATATAAACTACAAAATTGGGGTTTATCAAATCTCCCCACACTTAAACCAAGCATGTCCTCATGCTTAAAATAAAAAGACCAAAGATCATGGTAAGAAAGGATTTATTAAATGTAAATTTCCTAAGTAAATGCATGCAACTAATATAAAATCATCTATCTACTTGGTCAAGGGTAAATCTATCCTCCAAGAACACATATGAGCATACGGGGTGAAAATGATATGTAGTTCATAAATCCTACCAATTTGAACATTACTATGAAGTGCATATAACTTGCTAGATGAACGCTTGTGAAAGCCGGGAACAAGGAGTTGAGCATCAAACCCTCACCGGAAGTGTATCCGCTCTATTCGCTCGAGTGTATAGGGTTCGTCACTCAATCCTCTCCTAATCAAGCTTTCCAAGATTTGTCTTTCATCTATACAACTATAATACAATACCTAGCTACCCATGCGTTTCACTTTTTGCATACTCATGTATTCTTTTCAATTCACATCCCATATGCATTGTTATTATTACTTTGCCTTGGGGCATTTTTTTTTTTCTTTCATTGCTTTCTCTTTTTTTTTTTCATATTTTTGTTTCTTCTATTTTTTTTTATTTCTTACATTCTCATATATACACATAAAAATATTTTTTTTTCTTTTTTTTGGTCCCCTTTTCTTGGGGTTTCATGTACAAAAGTTTCAATGCATATGGTTCAATCATTCAATACATGAGTATGTTCCCAATTCCCAAAATTTTCAATTACAATTACAAATACACCTCTTTATATCTATCCAAGTTCCCAAGTACACCCTCCCATTTGAACGATACACACCTTCACTTACCTAAGCTAATCAAGGATCCAAATCTAGGGACATTCATTGTTTTTCACTTAGGGTTGTTGATGTGCTCTATTTAAGAACAAAGAGGGTTTATCATGGGCTCAAAATTGGTTAGCAATGGTACATAAAAGGGTTAAGTCCATTTGGGAGAAGTGACTATTGAAATGATGGCCTCAATCATGTAAATGCATTCATACACAAAGTAATGGACATATAGAATCAGACAAAGTAAGGATTACAATCATAGAGAGAGAATAATGCACACAAGAATGGGAAATAGTGGTTAGAAGGTATAACCACACAATAGGCTCAAAACTCACATGCTTGTGTTCTTAGCTCAATCACTTTGTTCCAAAATACATTCTTGAAGCAAGTTTACCGCAAAAATTTTTTCAAAATTGGTAGGTACCCCGAAATTACAGTTTCTTGGGGAAGAAGTCATTATTTGACCAAGTAACTCTATAGAGACTAACTATCATGCAAAGGGTATTTACAAGCAAGACTAACTACAAATGCAATGTATTGGCTACTAAGCAAAAGATAAATCCATGTGTGTTGAAAGGAAGAGATTGTTACCCATGGAGATCGGTCGAACGACTTCCCCACACTTAGAATTTAGCACGGTCCTCCGTGCTACCAACAATGCGCAAAGGACGGTCAGGACCGGAACCTTCACTATCCCCTTCATCAGAGCTCCCATCACTTGGGTTTGAGGTGGATGTGAATATTTCGGGTTCCTCCATGCTAGGAGTAACACAACGCAGAAGCTTCTTAATGTAAGTGTATCGGCGTTGGTTGCGCTGCTCATATCTATCAATCTTCCGGTGTAGATCTTCTATCCTTTGATGGGTGGATCTTTGCCGTGGTGGTGACGATGAGGTAGAAGGAATGGTAGATGGGAGGGCTATGTCAAGGCTTGGGTTGTTCATAGGAAGATGTAAGTATTTTCCGCTTGGGACCACATTGCTCTTAGCCAAAATTATAGCCTTCATAACGGCATTCATAATGCCAGGGGGTACTTATTGCTACAAAGTAATGCCCTTTGGGCTGAAGAACGCAGGCGCCACCTATCAAAGACTAATGAGCAAGGTCTTCCATGACCTCATCGGCAAGTCAGTAGAAGTATACGATGACAACATCCTGGTAAAAATATCAGAACCGAACAAACTGATAGACGACCTCCAGGCTGTCTTCAAAGCACTAAGGAAATTTAAAATGAGGCTCAATCCACTCAAATGCGCATTCGCCATGAAAGCAGAAAAATTCTTAGGATTCATGATAACACAAAGAGGGGTAGAGGCTAACCTAGACAAATGTGAAGCCGTCCTCAAAATGACAAGTCCTGGGTGCGTCAAAGACGTACAACAACTCACCGGGAAACTTACAGCTCTATCCCGGTTCCTCGGTGCATCGGCAGAAAGAGCCATCCCATTCTTCAACCTAATGAAGAAAGGAATCACGTTTGAGTGGACTCCGGCATGCGAAGAAGCGTTTAACCATTTCAAAAAGATACTCTCAGAACCTTCCGTACTCAGCAAGCCTAGAGAAGGAGAGCCCCTGTACTTATACCTAGTTGTAACCACACAAGCAATGGCGGCAGTCCTCCTCCGAGAAGAAGACAAGACTCAACGCCCAATATACTTCATCAGCAAAGTACTCCAATGGGCGGAGTTAAAGTACACCAAGTTGGAAAAGTTGGCCTATGCCCTACTGACCTCATCCAGAAGACTAAAGCAGTATTTCCAAGGGCACGTGATCATCCTAAGAACCGACCAAGCCATTCGGCAAGTCCTCCAGAAACCCGACCTCGCAGGGAGAACGATGGCATGGGCGATAGAGCTGTCTCAATATAACTTGCAATACGAACCTAGGCAGGCAATCAAAGCCCAAGCCATGGCAGATTTTCTGGTAGAGGTCACAGGGGAGGCTCCCGATGTACCGAACACACGGTGGAAGCTCCACGTTGACGGAGCATCCAACCAAACATTCGTAGGGGCCCGGATCATTCTTGAAAACTCGGTAGGAGTAGCCTATGAACAATTAATCAAGTTCGACTTTCCAATCTCCAACAATCAGGCAGAGTATGAGGCCCTGATAGGAGGGTTAATATTAGCCAAAGAGGTCGGAGCATCAAAGGTGGTAGTCAGTAGCGACTCCCAGATCGTCACCTCTCAGATAAACGGCAGCTACCAAGCCAGGGACTCACTACTACAAAAATACCTAGAAAAGGTAAAGGAGCTATGCAAAAGCTTCGAAGAAGTCACAATTCAGCACGTCCCTAGAGAAAGAAATGCCCGAGCCGACCTCCTTTCTAAATTAGCATGCACCAAACTCGAGACAGGAAACAGATCCTTAATCCAAGGGCTAGCAACTGAACCTGCAATCATCATGTGCATAGCCCAGATGCCGAACCCCTCCTCTTGGATAGATCCTATCCTCCAATACCTAGAGCATGGCAAAATCCCCAAGAATGAGAGAGAAGCACGGACCACCAGAAGGGAAGCCTCCAAATATGTGATCATACAAGGGCAATTGTACAAGCGAGGACTCCACCAACCCCTACTCAAATGCCTACACCCCGACCAGACGGACTACGTCCTAAGCGAAGTCCACGAGGGGTGTTGTGGTCACCACATCGGGGGAAGATCGCTGGCGAGAAAGATCATCCGAGCAGGATATTACTTGCCCACAATGATGTCAGACGCCCAGGAGTTCGTCAGAAAATGCAAAAAATGCTAGAAAAATGCCAACTTCCACAAAGCACCACCCGAAGAACTCAACCTGATGATAGCCCCCTGACCTTTCGCCCTATGGGGAGTCGACCTCTTGGGGTCGTTCCCACCTGGGCCTAGGCAAGTGAAATACTTGATAGTAGCCATAGACTACTACACCAAATGGGTAGAAGCAGAACCACTGGCTAGCATATCTTTAGTGAATTGCCAAAAATTCATGTGGAGGCAAGTGGTCATTAGGTTTGGAATCCCAGAAACCGTCATATCGGATAATGGGACATAGTTCACCGACAAGAAGTTCAAATGATTCCTATCAGGACTAAAAATCAAGCAAAGGTTCTCCTCAGTCGAACACTCCCAAACCAATGGCCAGGTGGAGGCAGCTAACAAAGTTATCCTAAAAGGGTTAAAGAAGCGACTTGAGGGAAAGAAGGGCTCATGGACAGACGAGCTAGCTTCAGTCCTATGGTCTTACAGGACCACCACTCCAATCATCTACCAGCAAAACCCCCTTTCGACTCATATAAGGGGTCGACGCAGTCATTCCAGTCGAGGTCGGGGAACCGAGTCCAAGGTTACTCCTCGAAGGAGGAAGTGAAGCAATAGAAAAAGATCTGGTCGACGAGACAAGGCAAATGGCGCACCTAGCAGAAACAGCGATAAAGCAAAAGATATCCCTAAGGTACAATGGCAAGGTGCTAAAAAGAAGCCTGGGAGAAGGTGACTTGGTCTTACGATGCAACAACATAGGGCTGCCAACCCCAGGAGAAGGCAAGCTAGCTGCAAACTGGGAAGGCCCTTACAGGATAAGAGAGGTCCTCGGCAAAGGAGGTTACAAGTTAGAAAAGTTGGATGGAAGCGAGGTACCGAGAACATGGAATATGGCAAACCTGAGGAGGTTCTACTCATAAGAAGAAGCAACCACACGACCTGACGACCTTAACCCCCCCCTTTTTAAAATTCCTTTTACATTCTTCTTTTACTATCTTTCACTTAATTATGCATTACATCACTTCCTAGCTTCAAAGTTCTAGCAATGCCTATATGATAAGTTTGTCTTTTTGCAAGATTCACATCAAAACAACAAAACGACGAAAAATAACGAATGGGCGACCTAATGGGAACCCGAGACTGATCACCCCGGGAACCAAAGGGACCCAAAGCAAAACGGCTCAAAGCAACAAGCAGCAAAAATAGTAAATACCATAAAAATGGTAAACTAAAAGGCCGCGACGGCCCGAGTAAGCAAAAATAAATAACAATAAAAGCAAAGCCACGACGGCCCGAGCAAGCAAGCAATAACCAAGAAAGCGGCCTAATTAAGATAAAAGTGCCAAAGTGTTCGTTACAACTAAAGGGCGCCTTAAAACAGGCCCCAGGATAAAAACAAATTACAAAAGATAAAGCAAGGAATACAAAGGCTGAGAGAAGTATCCATCTCAAGACTTGAAGATATCAACAATCTTCCCACCCTCAACCGTCTTCAGAGCCCCAACTTGAGAAAGATCGAGGTCGGGAGCCAGTACGGCCACCTGGAGCTTAATCCCCTCCTCGGTAAGCTTCACGGCCTCTTGGACCCCCTTTGCAAGCTCCTTATTCTTCTTCTTCAGAGCAGCCATCTCTTGACGAACAGTCTTTGCCGAGCTCTCCGCCAACTTCAGTTTTTCCTCTAGTTCCTTGGCCTTCTTCTCAGCAGCAGTAGCCTCACCACGAGCAGTGTTCATATCTTTCATCAACACGAGGTCCCGATCCACCAGCCTGTTGATCTCCTTGGCATCCTCCTCAGCCTTCTTCTCCTGCTCAGACAATTTTGTCTTCAGAGACTCCTTTCGAGATCTCGAGTCAGTTAGATCTTTCTGGGAGTCCCGAAACTTCACCTCCATAGCATGATAATTGCCCAAGACAGGCTCTACCTTCTTGGCAATAGCTACAGCTCGAAGAAGACTGCGGTAGATCCACCTCGCCTGTCCGGAAAGATCGGCATCACGGAAAAGCTCTTCGGTGCCTGGGAGCAATTAGGATTCGATGAAGCCCCCAGCATCGAAATTCTTCTCCATAACCGAGAGCACCTCCCCGGAATCCCGTTTCCTCTTCTTTGGGTTGTCAACAACCTTCAAGTCGTCGTCAAACCCTAGATTCTCCTCAAAGGGAATCTCTGCTTCCACACCTGGATTCCCCGAGGTGTTCTTAGGGGGAACCTCAACTTTCTCCGACTGACCTTAGTCAACCCCGTCAACCCGATGACTATCCTCCTCGGCGTCTTCCTGGTCCTAACTCGCCGTAGGAGTCGCCGAGGAGTCCTCGCCACCCTCACCATCCCCTTGGATGAAGTTCATCAAGTCAGCCAAGGTTTTTCTCCCACCAGCCATGGAAACTGTAAGCAAAGAAAAAGAGAAAGCAAGGGAGTGAATAATAGAAGAGCAAAACACTAAAAATGCAAAAAGTAAAGAACTCACCAACATACGACCGACCGGCCTCCCGGTCCCCCATAACCATGCGAGGATTAAGATTTTTCTTGCCAAAAATGGCCAACAAAATGTCGGCAATGTTGCGATCTTCCGGACTCAACCAGTCATAAGATATTTTTATTAGATAATCGGATCCTGCCCCGAAACTCCAGTAAGTCGGGATCCGCATTTCTCCCTCGGCAGTAAGCCAGAAGGGTTGATGACCCTCGATTGGCCTAACTTTGAAGAAAGTAGACTTGAAGCCATGGAAGGAGTCCTCGAAAAGGCCAAAGATCCTACGATCTTGCTGGGCCCTGAAGGACATATACCCCTTCTTCGATTTTACCTGACGAGAAGGATTCGTAAGAAGGAAGAGATAGGGAAAAACATTCACGGAGGTCGAAAGCTCCAGATATTCGCAGACCATCTCGAAGCATCGGATGGCAGCCCAGCTGTTCGGATGTAATTGCGATGGAGCAACGTCACAACGGTTTAACAAACCCATGACAAAGGGGGAAAAGGGTAAACGAACCCCCAAGGTCGTAAACATGGGTTCGTAAACCCACAGCCAGTCGACAACCTGTGGAGCCGCTAGGTTCTTCTGGCAAACACGCTCCCGATCGGCAGGAACATAAACCTGGGAAAACGCTTCCTCGGGACCACCCCCACATAGGAGCCCAGCCTGGCGCAAATCCTGGAGGCTCTCTTTTGTGACCTTGGAGGGGGTGTTCTTCACGTCGGAGGAGACCCAGGTGTAATGATCGATGAAATCGGCTAGCGGCCGCTGAGCCTGGTTAGGGAGAACAAGGCGCTCAGCCATACCTACAGCAGGGGCACCATTTAGTTAGAACGGGAGGTCGGGAACCCGTAAAATAGTAAAATAAATTGCAACCAAAACCGCCTCCCAAGACACCCCTATGCTAACCCAGAATTTAAACTAAACCCAGAAAAACCGAGTGGCGCCCCCTAAAGGAAGAAACAGCAAAAAGCAAAAAAGAAACCAAGGTATGCACAGGAAATAAGGGAAACCAGAAAAAGGAAGAGAGAAGAGAAACTATAACAACGTACCAGGGAAATGTAGAATCTAGAAAGGATAAAGGAGAAATCAAAAAAGCAAAGCAGCAGCAAGAGCAGGGATGCAAATAGAAATGGAAGCAGCGGCAATTCGAGAAAATAAAGGAAGAAGAAAAGGAAAGTGGAGAAATAAGGAGTTTGTAAAAATAAAAAGGGGTGAAGAGTGTAACCGTCGAAAGAAGCGCCAAAAGATAGGGGCATACCTGTCATTTTACACAAATTTCAAATTATGAAATGATGGGGCATTTAATGCCCCACGCGGAAGCCAAGGAGGCAGCGTCAGAGACGAGACAACTACGCGTGCGAGACACGAAACGTCATCAACAGACTCCCGAGAAGAAGAACACATCCCCTCTCGGCGAGTAGGACAAACGCGCCTAGCCACGAGCTCCAAACCTCAAGGCTAGCGCGTTGGGGGCACTGTTATGGACCACTACAAAGTCCAGCCCAACTAGCCGCCGGGTCGGGGCACCACCTTTGACCCAGGCCCAAACTACCCCCCACCAGGGAAACCCAACGGGTCGGTTCCCGGTACCCGACCCAGCCGACGCCCGGCTTCACCACCTGCGCAACCCAGTGCATTACGCCTAGCAAACCGGTCGGGTCGGCTTCCTCGGGGCCACACCCGAAGCCCCGACCCGAAGTCCAGGACGACCAGCTCCTCCCACGTGGACAAGGACAACTCACGAGCGTTCTGCCCAGTGGGCTAGGTCACCTTTGGGCCCTCCAGCACAGTATATAAGGGGAGAGGTCAGCACTCCCCCAAGGTACACATCATCTTACCTAATTTGGCTATTCTCTCGTACGGGCACTGACTTGATCGTCGGAGTGTCCTTGCAGGTGGCCATCCCCCCTCGGCCGTTCAACCACCACTCCCACCAACCTCCGATCCTGGACCAAGAGCCTGCTCCGAGTTACTTCAGGGTCTCGTCCTCTCATTCCTTCACCGTCATCCGACCCGTCGAATACCCGAGAACCTCAGGTAACGAACAAAACCTTTTAAACTTGACCAATATATATATATATATAGCTCCGAGTTACTTCAGGGTCTCGCCCTCTCATTCCTTCACCGTCATTCGACCCGTCGAATACCCGAGAACCTCAGGTAACGAACAAAACCTTTTAAACTTGACCAAAATATATATATATATATATTACGTCTCACAAGAGTAGATATGTCAATAATCAATAATGGAACTTTATAACTGTCCTACTTATAAGGTTCTAGAATATGATAACCTATTCCGGCAATAATAGACTTTTGGAAGCACAAGGCGCTATGATCAGATTTTTCAAAGTTAAGAGAATGGATCATAGTAGAATGATATTTAAGAGAATTGAATTGATTGGTTTAGAAAGTAGACTCATTATTACGTTCTATTTTAAATATGAAATTAAAGCTTTTATTCCGGATAAACCAAATTAGAAGTAATAAAATATGAACATTTTAAGTAGATTTGGATTGGTTCAGCTCCAATTATGCATGCTTTTCCATCTATTATAGATATGAAGCTGTGGAATGGATGTTAGTGAAAATGATTTTTAGACTCGAATAGATTCCTTTTTAATTGGGGAAAATACAAGTTGATTAATTAATTAATATTTTAGAACATGTGACATAACTCATCATGGGAGACAGGATATTTTCAGTTGGATCTTTAATCTTAATTAGAAGTATTCGGTGAGTTCCTTTTTTCCTTTTTTTGCACATAAAAAAAATGGCCAATTCGGAGATAGTGGTTCCCATTTTTAAAGAAGTATTAAAATTGTGGAAAGGGGTTGTCCTTTTTAGAATAAAGATCATTGAATGTTTGTCCATATCCAAAGATTGAGTACTAATATAATAATTAAGGAGAGGTTTTGTAAATTAAATATTTTAAATCCAATTGAGGTAATTTTTTTTTTTACCATTCTGAAATTAAAATTATAAATCATTTGTTTTTCTCATGTCAAAAATTGCAGAAATTGTGGATGGAAATATTAAAGGGGTACGTAGAACTATAATCTATGTATCCTTTTAGGGGATAAGCAGAGAAAATATTGTGGGTTGCATTGCATATCTTTTATTGTTTGAAATATTTGGAAATTAAGAAACAAAGTAGCGTTTTAGGGGTATAGATTGAATTAGATTCTAGAAAAGTTGAGTATAAAGCTAAGTCTATCTGGAATGATAGATTAAAGCATGAGTGAAAGATTTTTCTTTTACACATAACACGTTGATCTTGAATTTTGATTTATGTCGAATTTAGTTAAGACATTAATATAGAAGGAAGATGAGATAGAGAAATAGAACAATATGCCACAAAACCTACTTAAATTATTATTGGTTTCTAATGACAATTCAAAGGAATGCAGTTCCAAAAAAAGGAATGTATATACTGCCGTAAAGTAGCGACAGACCAAATTAGAATGTCTAAACTCTGTAATGAGAGAAATATTATCATGTGTAATTTACCCATATAGTTATGTTTTATCCTAAGTTTAGTATATGCTATAAGACTTTTAGTATCTTAATGTTATTTTAAGCTTAATACTTACTTATAAAAGAAAATAAACAATAAAAATTATTCTTTTTTTTAAATTAAAACTAACTAGAGATGGTATCAAACCCGTATTGGTAGCATTTTGAATCAAGCTTGTTGACAAAAGAAGATAAATCATTCGGAAACTTGGAAGATTGTCAATTTCCTTAGTAGTCATTATCCTTGCTATTTAATTTCCGGTTGTCGCTTGTCTATGCCAAAAGGTTATATTGATTTTCGGTAGAGACTAAAGAGTTTTATACCAATAAATAAAATTAAGTTTGGACCCTTAGCTTTTCATTAAAATAGTAAATAAAAAATGCTTCAACCCTAGAATGATAATTTTTACAAAAAGAGATATTTCTATATAGAGTTATAACTTATAAGGTAACAAGCATTTCAAATTTTTAATGAATGTTCAACGGAACGGATCTAGAAAAGTTTTTTAATCAGAAATGTTTGGTAACCAAAGAAAATCAACCAAAAACAGCCATAATTTACCTTATTTAACATTTATTAATTGTTACAATAATATTACTAAATAAGACAAGTTCTAACTGTTTTTTTTTTTTGTCTACCTAACATTAATTCATTTTTTTAAAAAATAAAAATTAGATTAATCTAAAAATATTAAATTTAAAATATTATTATTAATTAAAAAATTAAATGATTCTTTATGGTTATTCTAACACAAACCAACAATAAAAAATAAACATGAACTATCAAAAACCAACTTGTTAAGTGGTCTAATGACATAGCAAGTACCCAAAAAAGTTAGTTATTAGCAGTAAATTATAACAACTAATTCATGTTATTAAAATGGAACAAATTATGCCTTTTTTTTTAGTGTCATGATTGACACAATTTCGCTTGAAATGTTCAGACATATTGGCAAAAGCTTGGTGTAATTAATCTAAGTTAAAACACAAAAAATTTATACGTGTGGATATTTTTTAGAGTGTGTGTTGAAAGGTGGGAGACGTTGAAAGAATGTGACAAAAGTTAAGAAGAAGTAAATAAATTATAAGAATATTTTAAATATTTTAAGTTTTAAGTAAAATTTCAAATCATATATATTTGGGTTAGAATTAATTTTGAGAAAAAACAATGGAATTAAATTGAATTCCATCTAAACAATTTTTGAGAAAACCTTGGGGGAGAGGCATTTTGTCTCTATAACAATTCTACATTGCGATGTAGCACTGACATTTGCCACATCACCCACAAACTAACACATTATATGGGCAATTTGCTGTTAACCAGTTAAATGAGCTGAGTTGTCCAATTCTCTTTTAGGATGAGGGTCGGTTATGATTTCAATATTATTGGGATGCGACATGTCTCAAGGGTAAAAGGTTGGGAGTCGAAAAGAGTATTCACTCAGAAAAATATAATTTGAAAATAATAAAAAATATTAATAATTTAAATTGGACTAAATTTTTAAAAATGGAATGTTTTAAATAATAGAAAAGACTGAAAATAGACAATTTCAAAATAACAAGAGAGATAAACGATTTTAACTGATTAATAAGCAATTAAACGTATCACCTAATTTAAAATTATCCATTTTAAATCAGCACATTATTTTCTCAGAAACCAACATAACCTTCCCCCATCATCCCAATGTCTTTGACAATGGCAAAGAGACGAAAGATAGGATGTCATGTGAATAACAAAAACTCTAGTTTGCATAGTCATGAGCTTGTAGAGCTCTCTCTCAATAGCATCATTTGTGGCTGAGATAAAGAATACGAATATATGCTTTCTAAAATGAATTAGTTAGGGATGCAATGAGTCCTTCATCATAACAGTTAAATATTTTTTTTAAATTTAAATTAATCCAATTCGATCTATTTTTTTATGTATTCATTGACAATTCAATAATGGGTTGGTTCTTAAGAAAATAATGTGCTGATTTTAAATGGACAATTTTAAATTATGGTGATACGTCTAGTCGTCCATTAATCAATGAGTTAAAACCATCTATTTTCCATGTTATTTTGAAACCACTCATATTTTCTATTATTTGAAATCGCTCATCTTTTCTATTATTTGAAGCATCTCATTTTTAAGAATTTGTTCCAATTTAAATTATTAATATTTTTTATTATTTTTAAAAAATATATTTTTTATTTACAAATACACATATCTCATTTATGCTATAAACGAAATAAATTAATACAATATAAATTAATAAATACATTACATATTATATATTTCAATAATTAAAATAATTACATTATTTATTTAAAAAAAATTCCCCAAAAGAAGGGGGATTGATTTGGGGTTTTTGACAATTTATATCAAATTCGGGATTGATAATACATTAATACCACTTTCCTAAAATTATATAACTAAATAATTATTGAATTTGTGAAAATATAAAATACATGGTTATTAAAATGAGATCAAACCGGCTAATTTAACCGAAAACTGGCCACACCAATCTACATTATGGAAAAAAAAATCGATTGCAAGTGAATTGGTCAAAAATTAAAAAACACAGAAAAAATCCTTAAATTGAAAAAATTGATTCAAATTTTTGCTGTTAGTTAATTAGTTTAAAATAATAAAATATAAAAAGTTAAAAATAAAAAATATCTTGGAATTTTTTATTATTTTTTTATGTTTTTTAAATAGTGTTTGTTTTAAATATTGAAATTAAGACCAATAAATTGAGATTTAGTATTGTATTTAATAATTAGATATTGAAACTAAAATTTCAATTATTACGAGACACAAAATTTTAATTATTTTTGTATTTCCAAAAAAAAATAAAGACAAAAAAAATTGAAATTTTTGAAATTAGAGACTAAAATTTTAATATTTTTTTAAAATTTTCATTCAACTTTTAAAATTCTAAATTTACCTTTCAATCTTCATATTTAAGATATAACTCAATCTTTAGTATATTTTATACCAAACACAATACAAAAACTTAATTTAGTTTTAATTTTTCAGTTTCTATCTCAAAGTCTCAATCTTTCTTCTAAACACAGCCTTAGAATTGGAGTGTTCATGGGTCGAATTTAAGTAGATTTCGGCCCTAAAAGATCACTGGATCTATTTTGA
>NC_029794.2:108858423-108866878 GCF_000816755.2 Arachis ipaensis | reverse complement strand
CCTGCTTTTCATTATCTAATAAAGCAGTTAATCTATAATAATCAGATTCTTCTGTTAATTCTAAACTTTCTAAATAATTCATAATTAAAAGACTAGAATGAAGATGTACCTTTCTGGAGAAAAACTTCCTTTATTTAGTATATTTTACATAAGGGGTTTTTATCTCCAGAGGGGAGATTGTAGATACTAACTCCAGAGGGGAGTTTAGAACTATTTTTCCCTAAGGGAATTCTTCTTCAGACTATAGAATCGCCTCGGCTGCTTCGTCCTTGCTCTCCTAGCATATGAGTACTCTTAGCCTCCTGCTTTCTATCTTGCTTTTTTTTTTGCTAAGAACTAATCCTTTTTCTTTACATCTTTCTAAAACTATTAATAATTTTTGAAGATGTTCTTCTTTATCCTGTTTTGTAAAAATTAGTATATCATCAATGTACACTAAAACAAATTCATTTAACTCTTTTAGATTTTCTTCCATAAATCTTTGATAAATGCCTGGAGCTTGTTTTAATCCGAATGGCAATACATTCCATTCATAGAGCAACACACTTGTTGATTCTTTTGTTGGACAAGTAAAAGCAATTAATTTCTTTGTTTTTTCGTCTAAACGAAGTTGCCAATATCCTGATTTTGCATCAAGAGATGAAAACCAAGTTGCTCCTTTAATTTTTTCTAAAATAGAATCTTTTCTTGGAAGTTTATGAGCATCACCAATAGTTTCTTCATTCATCTTCTTATAGTTAATAACCATTCTTCGTTTTCCCCTTTTAATTTCATTATTGTTTTCGACATAAAAGGCTGGAGCCGCATGAGGACTTTTACTTAATCTTATAATTCCTTTTTCTGAAAGATCTCTACATTCTAATGAAAACTCTCACTAATAATTTTTAGATCATTAAAAATTAAAATTGTATCAATTAATCCATACTGGAAAAACTGATAGGTGTCCGATGGAGATGCATCTGGAAATATAATCAGCTTTGCTAGCTGTTCTTTGGCAATAGGATAATATCCCAAAATTGCTCTTTTTTCTTCAGTCCAGTTCAGGACTATATTAAGGGTTTCTAAAGTATTGTAACTTCTTCTAATTTTTCTTCGATATTCATAATTTTAGTGGTGGTTTTACTTTTAAATCTGTTATTTTGATTATATTTTGAAATTTTTCTTCTTTTGGATTTTCTTTTTCCTTATTTCTTTGAAATTTTATGGATACTAGTATTTCTTCAAACATATCTACTATAGAATTTAATTGTGGGTTAAAAGTATGATAAAGATGTGGGGAATCATTTCCATGATAACATTTCTTAGAAATTCCGTATGAAAAATAAGTTTTTTCAGGTTTTTGAAGTCCTTCAATAAAGCTTATAGTAAAATAAAGATTTTGAGAAAAATCATTTTGTATTGATTTTAAGAATTCGGTGTCATTACAGTTAACATTAGTTAAAATCATTAATTTTTGATCTATTAATTTTGATAACTTAATTATTTCTTCTCTTAAATCTTCTAATTTACTTTTTTCCATTAGGTGACGCTTTTCTTTGTGAAGAGCTACAGTTTTAAGTGAAAAGTGTGGCTTTAGAAAGTGTGGTTTAAGTAAGCAAATCTTTAAATCTGTACAGATTTAGATCTGTACCATATAATTTTCTACACTATATATAGCAACAAGATTTGTTGTAAACTTCAATGATGATATATATTAAAATTATTAAGTTACCAAAAAAAATATTAAAATTATTAGGGAACGATCGCCTGCACTCGTCCCTCTACATCCCTTAATTGTTGACTACATTTTTGGATACACTTTTAATGTCGTTAAGGTTGTGTTTGTTTCTGAAAACAGATAAGATAAGACACTGAAAATAGGACATGACAAGATATTAATAGATAGAGATATAAAATTTTGTGTTCTTATATTTTGTTTGGCGATAAATTAGAACAAATTATAAAAATCCAATTTATTTTCATTATTTTTCATTCAAAAAATTTGAAATAAAAAATATAATAATAAAAAATATAATTATAAAAAATTAACAAGAATAATAAAAGAAAGAATAAAAAATAAGTTGTGTCTCTTGTTAGTGTCTCCGTGTCCTTCCTGTCAGGATGGACACATAATACACTAATTCAGTATCTCTAGACACATTGTCTCTATCCATGTCTCTTTTGTCAAACACAATTTTGTGTCTCTGTGTCCCTGTCCCAATATCATGTTTCTATAAACAAACGCAGCTTAAGTGTTCTATCTAGATTTTTTTGCCTAAAAAAAACTGAAATAATAAAAAAAATAAAAATACTTAAATTCATATATTCTATCATGGTGCATACTATAATACTGATAACTACAATAATTATAAGGTTTAATTATTCTGCAAGTCCTTATAGTTTTATTGAATTTTTAATTAGGTCCTTATACTTTATTTTTTCAATTGGTTCCTATACATTTTTTTTTTCAATTTAGTCCCTGTTAACGTTAAATGTCAAAAAAATATTAGTGAATTGTGAAATTACTTGTATACCCTTAGAGACCTAATTGAAAAGAAAAAAAGTATAAGGACCTAATTAAAAAGTTAGTAAAATTATAAATATTCAATGAAAGATATTACTATAATCCCTATTCAATAATTCTACGACATGAAAAATATTCCTATATATAATCCTTTTTATTTTGTCAATATCATTCTTTTGCTTATTGATATACAAATTGTACTAAAAATACCTTCTCTTTTTTCTTGACTTTTAAAATACTTTATCTTAAGAACATACAAAAAAAAGTAACGGATAAAATGAAACAGAAATAGTAGTAATAAGTATATATAAAATTCAGCTTCTATTATTCAAGTATTCATTATGATCATGTAACATTTTACATTTGTGTGAATTCATAGAATATAATTTGTGTCTTTATCATATCAAGGTAAACCATAGAAAACCTCAAGGCTATGTATTTGTGTTATTGAAATTTAAAATTTAAAGACGAAAACCATAGAAAATGTAATTTCAGTATAATACAAATAATCTGAAAATCAATTCTTGTGTTGCAGTCTCCCACTCTTTGAACTGGGATCAACAATAACATTGATAACGGCCGGTATCTGAGTCGAGAAGGATTCTAAAAGAGCAGACTTAAGTTCATCAGCTGTCCCAACAAGATAGCTCTTTCCACCAAAAACTTCAATCAAAACATAGTAGCTAGCCTGCATTTGGAACAAAGAAAATCGGAGCAGGATCATATTTATGAAAAAGTAATAACTAAAATTGTTTACAAAAATAATTTCTATATAGTTTTTCAAACAAAAAAACTAATTTTTTCTGCACATAATTTTCTCAAACAAGACATATAACAACAGTCCAAAATTTTTCTGCACATTCATGAATTAAACTATGTCAAACAATATCAACAAGTGAATATCATTGGACCAAATATAATTATGCATGTTTATTTAATAATCAACCATCAAATTAATAATAATACAAGATGAGAAAGCAAACCTGTGAAATTTCAAAAATTCGTTCCACAAGTTGAACAATTAATGTCCTAATAAATTCAAACACTTCAAAAGTTCTTTTTGACTAAGATTTGAGGTTTTCAGCATTCAAAAAATCAACACTAAATTCTTGTACAAATTTGGTACCAATTTGGACGAATTAACCATAGTTATTCTAAAACGGAAATAGTAATTCATATATAAGTTGAAAATAAAAAAATAAAAATAAAACCTCTCGGCCATTTTGTGATTTTTTTTGTGGCAAAATTTGATTTGCTGGAAGTATGAAATTTAATGAGTTCATCTTGTTCATATTTAACAGAAATTCTGAAATATCAAGAGTTTGATCAATTGTTTTACTAATGCTTTAATAAACATTTTTTTTTCACATCTAAATAAGGAATGCATAAAATGTTACGTTTGCCGGCTTCAATATCTTCATCAGTGAGGGTTTGTGCAGTGTTATTGTCAATTAATTCGCGATTATCCATGGATTCAAGATTCGGTAACTTACGCAGCGGGAGAGAGGCAATCGAAGACGAGACGGTCACCGTCATTGATGTCAAGCAAGACGCTGAATTTTTCT
The DNA here is from genome assembly GCF_000816755.2 of Arachis ipaensis. Taxonomy (NCBI): domain Eukaryota; kingdom Viridiplantae; phylum Streptophyta; class Magnoliopsida; order Fabales; family Fabaceae; genus Arachis; species Arachis ipaensis. Next base: position 108,862,810 of record NC_029794.2, on the reverse strand, counting down.
CACGTACCTCTTCCATTATTACTTTTATTGCCAGGTGAGGCACGGTGACGGAACACGACGAACAGAGCAGACGCAGTGCATCGTAGCGCAGACCAAAGACGAACAGAGTAGAGCAGTGCAGCGCAGACCAAGGACGACGGACGACCGACGCTCACGCCGCCAAGGAAAACGACGACGACGACATAGATGGACGACGACGCAGATGAATGGTGGAGAAACGTCACTGGATTCAGAGAGAAAGCGCTGCCTAGGGTTCTTTAAGTTTGGGGCAAAATGCTAAGGGTAGTTTTGGGATTTTAAAAATATGGAAGTGGGTTTAATTAGTTATTTTAATTCAAACACGAGAATATTCGATTTTCTAACAAAATATTCTGTTATCTCATACGATTTTGTCACGACAGGGACTAAATTGAAAAAAAAATCATGTATAGGAACCTAATTAAAAAGAAAAAAAAGTATAGGGACCTAATTAAAAATTCGGTAAAACTATAGGGACCATGATAAACCACTATTTTATGATTTATCTTGTGCTCAATTGAGTGGTTTTTATCAAGTCTTTGCTCACTTATTCATATAATTTGCATGGTTTTACAAATCCTTCCTTATTCTGTGATATAGTTGAAAATATGTTTTCTAGACCTTTAAACTGTTAATTTTAATTATCCTTTATTACCATTCGATGCCGTGATTTGTGTGTTAAGTATTTTCAGGCTTTATAGGGCAGGAATGACTTAGAGGACAGAAAGAAAACATGCAAAAGTGGAAGGAACGCGAGAAAATGAAGTTTTTGAGAAACTGGCAGCGACGCGCGCAAGGACGACGCGGACGCGTGTCTAACGCAGAACATGAGTGACGCGTACGCGTGACAAGGAAAATTGCCAAATGACACGCACGCGTGACTGACGCCACGTGCAGAAAGTTGCAGAAAGCGCTGGGGGTGATTTCTGGGCTCCTTTTCGGCCCAATACCAAGCCCGAGAACACAGAATAGAGGCTGCAGAATGGGGGATCACTCATTGATTAAAACATTCATTCAGTATTCACAATTCTAGGTTTTAGATGTAGTTTCTAGAGAAAGAGGCTCTCTCCTCTCTCTTAGGTTTTAGGATTTAGGATTTCTCTTAGTTTTAGGTTCATTCCTTCTCAATTCCAGGTTCAATGTTCCTTTAATTTAGTTTCTCTTCTACTTTTATTTATTCTAGTATTTTGGTTCATCTATTTCTCTTGTTAATTACTTATTTTCCCAATTTGGGTTATGAATCTTCCAATGTTAGAATTGATTTTATATTTAATGCAATTCGAGGTATTTAAGATTTATGATTCTAATTTAGCTTTTTACATTCTTAACTTGAATTGATTAATTGGTGACACTTGAGTTATCAAACTCCTTTGTTGATTGACAATTGGAAGTTGCTGGTTGATTTGGATCCCTCTAAAGCTAGTCTTTCCTTAGGAGTTGATTAGGATTTGAGAAATCAAATTAATTAGTCCACTTGACTTTCCTTTATTTAGTAAGGGTTAACTAAGTGGGAGTAATGAACAATTCTCGTCACAATTGATAAGGGTAACTAGGATAGAATTTCCGGTTTTCATACCTTGTTAAGAGTTTTATTAGTTATTACTTTAATTCTTGCAATTTATTTTTCCTGTTCATTATTCAAAAACCCCAAAAAGATAATCTTCCATAACCAATAATAAATACACCTCCCTGCAATTTCTTGAGAGACGACCCGAAGTTTAAATACTTTAGTTATTAATTTTATTGGGGGTTTGTTACTTGTGACAACCAAATTTTTGTACGAAAGGATTCTTGTTAGTTTAGAAACTATACTTGCAACAAGACTTTATCTGTAAAATTCTTTACCGGCAGAAATCCGTTCGTCAAAATGGCGCCGTTGCCGGGGAATTGCAAACGTGTGCCTTATTATTGGTTATTGTAAATATTTGCTTTTTCTTGTTTATTTGTTTTTGTTTTTGTTTTTAATTTTTATTAGCTACTATGAATTCTCACCCATGTCGCTTTGAGTTTGGTTCCAATGTTGTTGTAAGGAATGGGCGCTATAATAAGAACATGCATCAAGGTTGGAATAATCAAGGATGGGAGAAGTCACAAGGATTTGATCAACCCTCTTGGCGACAACCTCCTCCAATGCGCTATAATCAACATCCATTCTATGATGCATACCAAGACAATAGTTATGGTGGATCTTTCCGTGACAACCAACCTCCACCAAATTACTATGGTCAAGAGCTATTCCGAAGTGCATGCCAAGATGATAGATATGGTGGACCCCCTTGTAGTTACCAACAAGCCCCACCCTATGCTTATGAACCCCCTCCTCAACATAGCTATGAACCACCACACTCACAAGTCCCCTACTACCAAACACCCTCACATGACCCTAACCCTTATCCACCCAAACAACCACCCTATGAGCCATATGAACCATATATAGAACCACCCCAATTCCAATCCAATTACTCCCAAGAACCATCACTTCCATATGCACCACATCCATATCCATCGACCCAAGAGCCATATGATCCTAATCATGCAATCCGAGCAGAACAAGAATCATAGGATCGTCTCAAGGAAATAGTGGTTCAATTTCATGCAACCCTGCATCAACTGGAGCACGTGATAAATCAATTAGCTTCCCGATGCTCGGACACTCAAGGAACTCCCATAGCTTCATGTGGAAAATCTAATAAAAAATGTAGCATGAAGGAGACGCTAGAAAATCCGGTGGATAGCAAGGAGCATGACGTTGTACTGGAACAAGTAGAGAAAGCCAGAATTATCGAAGAAGAAGAATTGGTTGAAGACTTAGGAGACGCTGAACCTCCATTGGAATCAATAGTTGTAGAGAATTCTGCCAAGAAATTTGCAATTGATGCTAAGGAGGATAGTGCACAACCCCCAAAGCATGTATCTTATGAAGAATTGGACGGAACAGATCAAGAAGCAAGTTCCCTTGGCAATGCTGATCATGAATCAAGCTCTCTTAGTGATAAACTCGAATCCGAAATTGAACTCCTTGATCTTGAAGAACCTTCCCCAAGTGAATACGAAGATGATGTGGAGGTAGACTTTTCTCAACCTCCAACTTATGACTTGAGTGACGGGGAAGAAGTCGAATACTTTGATCAAGACGAGATTGCAGTTGAAGAGGTTTGCAAGGAGATGGCAGAATTTACAGAAGAGTACAAGGGAGTGGAGCTTAAAAGACCACTGGAAACACCTCTCCCAAGGCCATTACCACCCAATACAAACTTCAAGTGGGTAAAATCCTTAGCCTTTATCTTTACTTTCCCACTTGAATATAGTTTGCTTGAAACAGATGGCCAGCTTAGAGCTCTTTGTGGCTTTAAGAGTAAGAGGGAGATGGTTAGTAATAGGAGTTGGCATGCAAGGCTCAATATGGTTCCACGCTCCAAATTGAAATACAAGGATTGGTATAGAGCTCGACTGAATGGGTCTCGGAAGATGTTTGGGTATCTTAGTGAGAATTCAGATTATGTACCACCCGGTTGGAATAATGTAGATCAGAGCAAAGACGGGTACAAAAGCAAAGTTTGGGATCCTAGAATTCATTCTGATAATCAACACTCCTGGAGCTTTGGCACTGGCTTTAACTTGCTCGAAGGCTTTATGTGCCTAGTTTGGGACCCCGGAGGCCACTGGAATTGCAAACGTTGATGGAGATTTTTGGATGAGTTCAAGTATAGGCCACCATGACAGGAAGCTTGCCAAATGTCCAACTAAAAGACTTTAACTAAAAGTGTTAAGTGGGAGACAACCCACCATGGTATGATCGTTCTTTTTTAGTCTTAGCTTTATTTTGTTTTGTTTTATTCTTAGTTTTGTTTTATTCTATTTTCCCCTAGTATCATTCATAACATCTGCATCAGCATCCCCATTTTACGTGCTGCATACTGCATAAAAAAAAAGGCTACACCACGCATGCGTGTAGGCCACGCGTGGGCGTCGATCCTAAATCGGCGTCTCCATCCAACGACCAGAAAGTTGGACTGGAATCATGCGGCTGGTGTGCGATGGGCACAAATTGGCCCACGCGTGCGCGTCCATGACGCGTACGCGTCACTTTCATTTTAGCACACCATGCGTCGCATGCAAATTTTTGTCCCCTCAAATCAGACAGAGAGTTGCGCAAAATGGCGCTGGACTCATGCGTTTAGCACAATTTTGGTCGACGCGCTCGCGTGCCTCACCCGTGTGCGTCATCTCCACCTGTACCTCTTCACGCGTTCGCGTCAATGACGCTTACGCGTCATTGCAAATTTACCTCATCTACGCTCACGCGTGATCCATGCGAATGCGTGGATTTGATTTTATAACCCCTCCGACGCGAAAACCCTAACTCGCG
>NC_029794.2:108851341-108857957 GCF_000816755.2 Arachis ipaensis | reverse complement strand
CTCCTCCTCCTCCTCCTCCTCTCTCTCTCTCCGCCCCTTCCCTCTCTCTCCTTTCTTCTCTTCTTCTTCCCCTTACCCTCCTTTACACCCTTGCATCGCCCCAAGCCGCCGTAGGCAGAACCAGAGCCGCCGTGCCGCCACCATCAGTGCCGCCATACCACCCCCTTTCTCTTTGTTTCCATTTCTATCACTTCCCACCCAGGTTTCACTGCTTTCTTCTCTGCTTTTTACACTCTTCTTTTTATGTTCAAGTAGTCAGTTAGAATAATTTAAATTATGTTCAATTTAGGTTAGTTAGATATGCATGATTTGTAGTAGATTCTAGGTGGTTAGGTAGCTCGGATGTGGTTAGAGGATTTAGGTCTGATAAGTACTCCATACCTGCTGTTTGAATTAGTTCGATATGTTGTGCCCTGTGCTGACTTGTTATTGATGCTATGTTCACCGTTCATTGTTTGCCTTTGACACTAGTCTCTTGTTGCTGCTGCGTCTTATCTGAATTTGATGTGATCCTATCTGAGTCGATTTGATTACTTGATAATTGAATTGTTCATGTCTGATTCTAGTAAAATTCAAATATGAGTTACTACAGCTATTCGATTCCTGTTGCAAGTTGGTCTTCATTATTAATTCAGTGAATTTACTTCCTTGAATACATATCTCTTGCTATTGCTTGCTTTCTGAATTTGATAAGGCTAGGCTCATTGCATATACTTGCTTATTGCTGTTTTGGACTGGCTCACTTGCTACAGTCTCTTTAATTTACATATGATTTTAATGCTTGTCATGGCCACCGCTTTCATAAGAAATCCAAATTGCTAAACTGAGTTTAGGCCTTGCTTGCTACTTTCTTCTGTTTTCTAATGTCTAAGTCACATGAGTTACCTTGTTCTTCATGCTTTTGCCTTATATCAATATTCATGTGCTAATTGACAATGCTGGCTTTTGCATGATTCTTGTTGCTATTTTTCTGAAATTTCCTTTGCTTTATCAAGTGTTCAATTTCAATTTCCATTTCAATCCCACACTTGAATCTTTAAACTCAATCATGCATGATTATTGCTTACCTTAGTCTAATGCTACTGTTTTGGTTGATATTCTACCTTGAGTCTATCTTGATTGAAAATTCTGCTCAATATCATTTTACTTGCTAGTTTGGTATAACTTGTTCTAAGATTCATATCAGCTGCTAATTCTGTTTGAAATTGCTGTTGTTTACATTGTTCATTCTGCTGTTTAATTTTCTGGGAACGCTCCTTTTACTGCCGAAATGCTGCCCAAATTTTTTCTGAAAAAATGTTTCACTTAACTTTCACTGATGATTTGACTTTGGCACTTTTGACAATGCAATTTACTTAGTTTACACCAAAGCCATTTCATGAGATACTAGGCTAGCATTTCCATTCCGTTTGGTTCCCTTCTTCATTGCATTACATTGTTGATGATTTTACTTCTCTTTGTGCTTTCTTTACATGATTTATCATCAATACTCTGCATTATCTGCTTGAATGTGAGTTGCTTGTTCTTCAATTATGTGAACTTCTGTTTGCTAAGAACTACAGTACCATGCCTCTAATTTTAACTTCCCTTTTTACCTCTTAACTTCATTGACTTCTTAACTTTCCTCTTAGTTTACACTAACCCCCTTTCAACCTCTTCCAAGGCATGTCTATTGTTGTTTTTTACCAAACAAACATTCTGCATTTCATTTAATAGTTTTGGATTGTGATTTTTAATTGAATTCTTTGAATTTTATCTTGCATTCAGTCCAACATTCTATATCTATCTGACTCACTTTATGCTTTGATTTTTATTCCTCTTTTGCCTATCTACTGCTTAGATTTCTTAAATACTATTTACCTTCCTATTTTTCTGCTCTAGTTTGATAAATTATATCCTAAAATTTCTGTTTTTTCAGGATGTCTGACCCAAAAGAAAAGGGAAAGGCTAAGGCCACCACGAGTAAAAGGAAAAGAGGCCAATCATCTATGGCTCTATCAGATATTCTGCATGATGATTCCTGGCGTGAGAAGAACTTCACTCCGTAGGAAAAAGCGGATCAATTAGTGCCTGCCACTGATCCAATCAAGTTTGCAAATCGCTACTGTGAACTGAAATATGAGGTCTTTGCGACTAAGAGGCACCTGTACTTGGAAAAGACCCTCAGAATACCCAATGAATTACAACAGTATACTACAAAACAGATAAAACAGAGAGGCTGGTTCTTTCTAGAAAGGAATTTGACTGAGGTTAATGCATCATGGGTTAGGAAATTTTACTGCAACTATTACAAGACGACCCGATGCAGTACAGCTCAGAGGAAAACAGATTTTAGTCACTGAGGAGGCCATTGAGGATATCCTCCATTTCCAGCCTAAATCAGACGAGCTAGATGGTTACCAGAAGGCTGAGAAATCCATGAGGTTTATGAGCTTTGACTGGGAGGCAGTGAAGCGCACCATAACCGTTGATCCAGCTGTCCCATGGGCTATGGGTAAGTCGACAGTGAATCCAAAAGGCATAACAATTATTTATCTTAATGATGAGGCTTAGATATGGCAACAAATCCTAAGCAACTATGTCATGCCGAGCACTCACGAGACAGAGGTGCCAGCTGCCATGATAATTCTCATCTGGTGTGTTATGGAAGGCAAGGATCTGTACCTTCCACGGTTCATCCGACAGTACATGGCTAGGGTTCATGTGCGAGGCACTCTGCCATTCCCATATCTGATTACTCAGATGGCCCACCGGGTTGAGGTACATTGGGAGCCTGAGGATGAGAAGCCCCTAGCTGCCGACTGTAGAAAGATCATCCCACACGACAAGAGATTCGAAGATCTGGGCCACAGACCTCCTTCTCTTACTGCTTTCGCTGACGCAGCCACATCCTCTGCAGCAACTTCAGCACCTACTGCACCGCCCACATCCACAGCACCATCACCAGCTTCCCAACCCATCTACCACCTAGTGCACCAACTCTTTGAGCGACTGGATCAGATGGAGCGCCGCAACCAGCGGCGTTATGAGTGGTCTGAGCATTGCAGTAAGCGACGCTATGAGCATCTGAAGCTGATGATCAGGTCGGGACACACTGACATCCCCTTCGAGCCTGACACACCATCGGAGTCCTCTGAGGAGGAGGCGGATGCGCAGGAGGAGGATGCACTGGAAGAGGAGGCACAGGTGGCAGACCCGCAGGCAGAGTCCCAGTACGAGGAGTCTCAGCTTGAGCAATCTGCAGAGCCACAGGCCCCTATACAGGCAGAGCCACAGGCCCCCTATACAGGCAGAGCCATAGGCTCCTACACTACCCGAGCCCACAGAGACAACAGCAGCACACCCTTCAGGAGGTGACGACCCTTCACACCCAGCTTGACTGAGTATCGAGAACGATGATATTATATAAGTGTGGGGAGGTCGCCATCTCTGGCGGACTTTATTTTGGTGAACTAATTTAGACCCTTTTCATCCTATTTTGTTTCATTTTCTGTATTTTTGTTTTATTTTAGTTTATCTTATTTTTCTTTCAGTATTTGCACATTTTCTTTTACTGTACTTTTGTTTATTTCTACTTTATTACATTTTGCACTTTGGGCTGTATATATCTTAGATATTTAGCTTGATTTGCACTCTTAGTTTATTAGTTGTGATATAGAAAAATATGGATTATTAAGTTTAGTTTACCCTTTTTAGCATATGAGAATGGTTTAATTGAAAATCGAGAGTAAACTAGAAATTTTAAGTTTTTCATAATCACAACAATCCACTTAGTATATATATATAGTAATTAATGTTAGTCAATAGATGACATTTTCAAGGAATATATTTATTTTTATAAAAGCCATTTAAAGATTCACATTGAATTGAGCTGAAACTCTTTATTCTTATTTTCATGATATACATGACTGATATATGGTTTTTGAGCAAAAGAACACACAACCCGTGAGTTTTTTAGCTTAATTGCATGGTTACATTATTTAGCCATAATATTTTATTCTTGTGTGTTTCTTCACTATGATTGCAGACTTTACTTTGTTCCATTCTATATGTCCACTATTTAATGTATTTACATGCTTGCATATGATTGAGGCCATTACTTATTTTTGCTCACTTATCCCAAATAGCCTACCCTTTCAATCACCTTTGTTAGCCACCTTGAGCCTTTTAATCCCCATTTATTCTGAATTTTACCACATCACTAGCCTTAAGCAGAAAAATAATTTAATTACCCTAAAATTAAATCTTTGGTTAGCTTAAGATAGAGATTGTGTATCAATTAAGTGTGGAGAACCGTGGAATTGGGTTGATAGGAAAGTATTGAATTGATAAATTATTTGGAATTTGGGTGCATGCTCATGTAAAATCAAAATAATTAAAATATCATCTGCATTGATATGTTATGTTTATTTAAAAAAAATCCCTATAATTAAATAAATAAATAAGGGACAAAATTACCCCAGTATTAAGTTTAGTAAAAGATCAATGCATATGTAATAAAATTAAAAATAATTTGGTACATGAGTGTGTGATGAGAAAGTGGGAATTATGGGTAGCTAGGCATAATTTTAGAAGTATATAGAGTGTGTGTATAGGTGAGAGCTTAGGTTAGTCAATGATTCAGTTTATAGCTCACTTAGCCATATATATACCCTCATCTTTACCTTAGCCCCATTACAACCTTGAAAAGATCTCATGATGTTTGCATTTGTGCATTAAATATTTGTTGATTGGTTAGATGAAGAACAAAGTCTTAGAAAGCATGACTAAAGAAGAGTAGAGTGATTAACCTCAAACACTGAGTGATTAGAGTGCATATACAAATCTAGTGAGGGTTCAATAGCTCATCTCCATATATCCATGTTTGATCACTGTTTATCTTGTAAGTTGGTGAACTCTTTTGATTAACTCAACTCAATTGTGAATGTATTTTAATATGGTTTAGCCCTTAGTTGTGCATACATGATTCCTTGAAAAATCTGACTCAATTTAACCACATGTAAGCTTTATATTCAGTTCTCTTGAATTTAGCATGAGGACATGCTAATATTTAAGTGTGGGGAGGTTGATAAACCACTATTTTATGATTTATCTTGTGCTCAATTGAGTGATTTTTATCAAGTCTTTGCTCACTTATTCATATAATTTGCATGGTTTTACAAACCCTTCCTTATTCTGTGATATAGTTGAAAATATGTTTCCTAGACCTTTAAACTGTTAATTTTAATTATCCTTTATTACCATTCGATGCCGTGATTTGTGTGTTAAGTATTTTCAGGCTTTATAGGACAGGAATGGCTTAGAGGACAGAAAGGAAACATGCAAAAGTGGAAGGAACGCGAGAAAATGAAGTTTTTGAGAAACTGGCAGCGACGCGTACGCATGGACAACGCGGACACGTACACGTGACAAGGAAAATCGCCAAATGACGCGCACGCATGACTGACACGTACGCGTGACAGACGCCACGTGCAGGAAGTTGCAGAAAGCGCTGAGGACGATTTCTGGGCTCTTTTTCGGCCCAATACCAAGCCCGAGAATATAGAATAGAGGCTGCAGAATGGGGGATCACTCATTGATTAAAACATTCATTCAGTATTCACAATTCTAGGTTTTAGATGTAGTTTCTAGAGAGAGAGGCTCTCTCCTCTCTCTTAGGTTTTAGGATTTAGGATTTCTCTTAGTTTTAGGTTCATTCCTTCTCAATTCCAGGTTCAATGTTCCTTTAATTTAGTTTCTCTTCTACTTTTATTTATTCTAGTATTTTGGTTCATCTATTTCTCTTGTTAATTACTTATTTTCCCAATTTGGGTTATGAATCTTCCAATGTTAGAATTGATTTTATATTTAATACAATTCGAGGTATTTCAGATTTATTATTCTAATTTAGTTTTTTACATTCTTAGCTTGAATTGATTAATTGGTGACACTTGAGTTATCAAACTCCTTTGTTGATTGACAATTGGAATTTGCTGGTTGATTTGGATCCCTCTAAAGCTAGTCTTTCCTTAGGAGTTGATTAGGATTTGAGGAATCAAATTAATTAGTCCACTTAACTTTCCTTTATTTAGTAAGGGTTAACTAAGTGTGAGTAATGAACAATTCTCGTCACAATTGATAAGGGTAACTAGGATAGGATTTCCGGTTTTCATACCTTGTTAAAAGTTTTATTAGTTATTACTTTAATTCTTGCAATTTATTTTTCCTGTTCATTATTCAAAAACTCCAAAAAGATAATCTTCCATAACCAATAATAAATACACCTCCCTGCAATTCCTTGAGAGACGACCCGAAGTTTAAATACTTCGGTTATTAATTTTATTGGGGGTTTGTTACTTGTGACAACCAAATTTTTGTACGAAATGATTCTTGTTAGTTTAGAAACTATACTTGCAACGAGACTTTATCTGCAAAATTCTTTACCGGCAAAAATTCGTTCGTTAGACCAACAGAATAATTAAACCTAATTATAATACTATACAAGTTATAGTCTAGATGGTATAAATTTTTTATTTTATTTAAAAATTTTGAGTTCGAGTCTTATTTTTGACTTTTTTTTTTAAATAATATACAACTTTAGTAATATTTAAAAAATATTATTAAAATTAAAATAAAA
>NC_029794.2:108847398-108851333 GCF_000816755.2 Arachis ipaensis | reverse complement strand
TGTCTCTTGAATTGTAGCATGGGTATCTGCTTTTTATTTTTCATATCATGGATGAAATTGTGTAACACACTGATATAAATTTAAATTGATATATTTTACAAATGTGATAACAGTGAGTAAGGTAACATAAATTATAGATACTGATTTGTAAATAAAAAAAAATTCGTTATTCACGATTTTATAAATTATATTTTTTAAAAATAAAAAAATAAAATTGTGACACAATTTTTGGTTTTTTTTGTCCTATTTGTGACTTATAGTTTTTGTTATTTTTTTTTATTTTTTTATCTTATTTTTTATCTTATTTTATTTGTCCTATTATATTTTTTTTGTGACTTATATTTTTTTCTTATCTTAAACACCTCTCGTATCAATGTATTATACCAAAAATATGGTAATATTAACGAAAACTATCAATAATAGTTTAATATAAAAATACTCGTATAAAGAATGGTTGTTATAACTAATAAAAAAGATGGTTTAATTTGACAAGAATTTTTATTCTTTTAGTTTCTCACAATATTTTCCTGTTTCACAGATCAATGACTAATTTACTGTGAACCAATTAGGGTTGGTCGAGTGGTCAGCTCATTCGTCCGCTTAAACAAAGTATCGGGAATTCGAATTTTGCCTTATGCATGCAGCAATCTATTAGCCAGTGGCAGACTCTTAAATGGAGTTTAGATCCGCAGCGAGTTGAGGGATACCATGGGTAACTAAAAAAAATGACTAATCTACTGCGAATATGAGTTTCATTTAAGAGTTTGTTATTGGTCAATGGGTTGTTGCATGTACAATATAAAATTTAAACTTCCGATATTTATTTAAACGGACTAGTGAACTAAGTCAACTAACCTAGTTGGTTTAATTTTACAAGAATGAATTAATCTCTATATACAAGTCATTTAACCAAATAAGTCCAACCAAGTTATTTACACTCATGCGCGCACATTTTTCTTTTTGTCCCTGATGTACGTTCTTCTTCTTCTTCTTTTTCATCACCCCTAATACTTCGTCGTTTTCTTCTTCTCTTTCTGTTTCGTTATTTTTTTCTTTCGTTATCGTCGTCACCTCCTCCTCCTCCTCTTCCTCATCTCATTGGAAATTCTTCTCCTCTTTCCTTTTCCTCCTTCTCCTCGATCATCTTCATCATCATGATCATCATCGTTATAGGCATCATCGTCTTCTTCTTATACGTATCGTTGTTATTGTTATCGTCGTTATTGTTGTTGTTATCGTAGAATATTGCCATATTGATGACATTTTCTGATCCAAAATTGATTTGGATGTGTTTTTATTGATAATTTAGTCATTTTTGTGTGTTATTTTCAAATTGAGTTTGTGTGTCGCAATTATTAAGTAATTTTGATGCGTTTCTAAGTTAATTGAGGTTTATAGCAATATTTCGGTGTAAAAACAAGAAATTTATGTGTTATTGTTAAGAAATTTCGGTGTATTTTTATTCTGGTAAGTTCTGCATAATTCAAAACTCTTTCTCTTCCTCATCTTTTGCTACTTCTTCTTCTTTTTCATCTCATCATCATCATCTTCTTTTTTTTTTCTTATTCATCTTTTTCTTCTTGTTTTACCTTCTCAATTTTTTTTTGTTTTACTCTCTTAACAAGAATAAAAACTAAAAAATCAAACAAAGAAGAAAAAACACATAATGCTGCAAAATTACTTGGAAGATGATGAACCTACATTCATTTAACTAAAAGAAAGAAAGAAATAAGGAAAAGAAGAAGAAGAAGAAAAAAATGCAGCATTAAAAAAAATATTTTTGTGCATTTGTAGTAAAATTTCGGTGTAAAAACTAACAAATTTATGTGTTATTGTTAAGAAATTTCAATGTATTTTTACTCTAATTTCAGAATAAATTGAGGTGTATTCCGAAAACAAGCTCAGACAAAAAGTGTACCTTATTTAGATTTAGAATGCACTGAAATTAAATCTAGAATGCACTAAAATTATTTAATGATAACCCCTTAATGCACCAAAATTACTAAATGATAACCCTCTTAAAACCTTGTGTCACAATTAAAAAATTTCAGTGTCAAAATTGAAAAGCTTTTGTATAACGATAAAAAACTCCTCTTTCTCCTCCTTTCATAAATATGATCTTCTTCGTTTTTTTGTTCATCTCCTTTTTTTTATTTTACTCTCTTAATAAGAATAAAAAATAAAAAAATTATAATGCTGTAAAATTACTAGAAAGATGATGAACCTACATTTATTTCACTAAAAGAAAGAAAGAAATAAGGAAAAAAAAGAAGAAGAAAAAATGTAGCATTAAAAAAAATAGTTTTGTGTATTTATAGCAAAATTTTGGTGTAAAAACTAACATATTTATGGGTTATTGTTAAGAAATTTCGGTGTATTTATATTTTGATAAATTCTCCATAATTCAAAACTCTTCCTCTTCCTTCCCCTCATCTTTTGCTGCTGTTTCTTCTTCTTTTTCATCATCATCTTTTTTTTTTCTTATACATCTTTTTCTTCTTTCTTATTTTACCTTCTCAAGTTTTTTCTTGTTTTATTCTCTTAACAAGAATAAAAAAATCAAACAAAGAAGAAGAAAAAACACACAATGCTACAAAATTACTTGAAAGAAGATGAACTTACATTCGTTCAACTAAAAGAAAGAAAGAAATAAGGAAAAAAAAAGAAAAAAATGCATTAAAGAAAATATTTTTATGCATTTGTAGCAAAATTTCGGTATAAAAACTAAGAAATTTATATGTTATTGTTAAGAAATATCAGTGTATTTTTATTCTGATAAGTTTTGAATAATTCAAAACTCTTCATGTTTCTCCTCTTCATTTTTTTCTGCTTCTTCTTCTTCTTTTTCATCATCATCATCATCATCTTTTTTTTCTTATTCATCTTTCTTCTTTTACCTTCTCAAATTTCTTCTTGTCTTACTCTCTTAACAAGAATAAAAACAATGAGGAATGCTAGGGGGTCAGCAACTTTGGGATTTGTAGTCATTAAATAGCCATCAATGATGGTTTTAATGGTGTGAGATGGATGTGAGATTTCATCCAATGGTTCACTTTTCTTTGTTGGTTACATGCTGGCCAGAATTTAACAAAGTTGCTGGCCCCCTAGACTTTTCCAAAAACAAAAAAAATCAAACAAAGAAGAAAAAGAAACACATAATGCTGCAAAATTACTTGGAAGATGATGAACCTACATTCATTTAACAAAAAAAAAAAGAAAAAGATAAGAAAAAAAGAAGAAAAAATGCATTAAAGAAAATATTTTTGTGCATTTGTAACAAAATTTCGGTGTAAAAACTAAGAAATTTATGTGTTATTGTTAAGAAATTTCGATGTATTTTTATCCTGACAAGTTTTGCATAATTCAAAACTTTTTCTCTTCTTCCTCCTCATCTTCTGCTGCTACTTCTTCTTCATCTTCTTATTTTATTTTTTCATAATTTTTTAAGAAAAAAATAAACAAAAAAAAAATACATAATGTTGTAAAATCAATAGAAAGAGGAGAAAAAAATGCAGCAACAATAATAATAAAAAAATGACAAAGATGATGAAACACGTGAAGAAAGAGGAACGCAAAGAAAAAGGAGAAAGAATAAAGAAAGGAGGAGGAGAAGGAGGAACAGGAGATACTAGAGGAGGAATATAAAGAAGAAGAAGAAAAAATACGAAAAAAATGATATAATTTTATGCGTGCTTTATGTAGTGGGTTTTGTTGGGTTATGATTAATTTATTTAAATTTATTTGTCAAAAAAACTTGTTATGTAGTGAATTTTGTTGGATTATGATTAATTTATTTAAATTTATTTATCAAAAAAATTTGTATATATAGCATGATTGTTAAATGTAATTTCAACTATTGAAATAAAAGGCATTTTAATGAGTGATTTGTAATTAATAGAATGAATGTATACTGTAAAGGAAAAGATAAAGAAGGA
>NC_029794.2:108846489-108847314 GCF_000816755.2 Arachis ipaensis | reverse complement strand
AGGGGACCAGGGAAGACAAATTGGCGCCAACAGCGAACAGGTTTGGGCGGAAGTGGGCCCACATTGATTGAGGCGGCGGCTGTTAGCGGATGAATGGTCCCCACTCGCCACTTGTACGCAACTCATCACCTACTGCTCCGCGCGTGCTCACACCTGCCCCCGGTCCCCCTTTTGCCTCAATCTATCCACGTATGAAAATCACACACCACATAATTCCTTTTTATTATGTTCATTTTGGTTTCTTAAAAAAATAAATTTTAAAGTTACGCCTTTTATTTTATAATTTTTTCATTTAATTTTTTTTATTTTCGGTTTAATACTACTAATTTAGGAATACCCATAAAGTTCTTAATGATCCACACATTAATTTAACATTCTATATAGACATATTTTGTTAAGTGTTAACATGATATAAGACGAAAGAATCGTATTGTGTTACGATACTTAAGGACAAAGATCGATTTAATTATTTTTTATGATAAAAAATTACTTAAATCTGTGTAATAATAATGGCTTGAGTTAGGTATTTGCTTTGTTATTAAATAGTAAATACACACGGTGAGACTAACTAATTTAAGTTTGGAAAAAAAAAATTTTTCTTCATCCACAAAACTAGAACTCGTTAAACTTCTGTTACAGCAAATGAGTATGTTACAATTACACTCGAGTCAACCGCATTGGGAAGATGGGGAATGGAGAGTTTTTGTTTGGTAAAATGTGTACTTTTTATATGTAACTTATTAAAGTTGGTTTTTAAAAAATATTTTTTTAAAAATTGTAACACTTATCCTTAGTAAATTAAGATAAAAATTGGTTTTTATTAAT
>NC_029794.2:108843453-108846429 GCF_000816755.2 Arachis ipaensis | reverse complement strand
ACTTTTTCGTTTTAATCAATACAATCTAATTTTAAAATATATATCTTTTTATATGTTTTTAAAAATATTTTTTAATTTTTAAAGGTATAAATATAAATATATAATCTTGTTATGTACCACAAACAAAGTAAAGTATTTGTGCAATTGTACTTTTGAAAATAATAAATACATTTTTAAAAGGAGGTTACTTTTTTCAATATAAAAAAGTTTATGATGTTTTGGCTAGAAATTGATATTTTTTGTATAATTATAGGTGGGTGAACGTTGCAGGCAGAGTAGGTTCAATATGCAAAGGATGTGCTGAGGCAGCACACATAATGTATGTTGGACATGTGGTGAGCAGTTAGCCAACACGCAGGGTGCATGTTGGACACGTGTCATGTGGTGATTCGATGCGATTTCAACATGTGATATGTGTGTTGGGTGTTCTGCCTATAAAAAGCTTAAGCCCGTTACCATTTTACTGCATTGCGAGAAAGGTGTTTTAGTGTATTGTTGGTGTGATGAAAGGTACTGCAAATATAGTGGTGTATCACAACGATGAGATTATACGAAATATACATGAGGGTGAGTTTTGTATGTGAGAATCCGTTTTCCTTTGTGGTTCTATTTACTATGGTGTTTGCGAAACTATAGTATAGTCTCTGTCAAAGTATAGAAAGTGATATTTTAAAGAGGGTGAGCAATATTCTGTATATGAGTTCCATTATCATTTTAGCATATGTTCATATTCACCAGCAGACTCAGGTGCAACAGCCAAAGCTTGAGTTGTATGTTGAATTTAAACATATAACTGCCGACGGGATTCAATATGACTCAGATATGGAAGATGATAGAGCTGAAGTATACGAAGGAATGAACAGTGATAGCGAAGAGGACTTCGAAGATACCTATGAAGCCGATGACGAGAACGAGGAAGCTGATGGGAGAGGTGAGACAGTGGTAGAAAATGTAGTGGTTCTACCCGCGGTCAGTCAACCTATGGACATTTCACCTTTTATGCGTAGCTTGGATCTTGACCCATGCATGCACCAAAATTCTTTGAATATACGAATATAGGTACGTGAGGAGTGAGTAATATATTTTTCTCAATGTATATTTTGGATGGATCGATGTGTGACGATTTATTTTTTCTATAGGTGTTGCTGATTTTGAGGATGGGGAGTTCAGGATCAGAATGAAATAAAGTTCTAGAAAGTTGGTAATTTTGACAATTAGGGGTTACACTATCTCTAGAGGAGTCGATTACACTGTTTATGAGTCCAAGCCACAAACATTCTATGCAAAATACAAAATGTATGGCCGTGTGTGCGATTGACTTATCCGAGCCAAGTGAATATGGAAGAAGGGTTGTTGGGAGATACAAAGATATAATGGGAGGCACACATGCACCATGGAAATGATTTCACAAGGTCATTCTAAATTGGACTCACACATGGATATTGAGGATATAAGGCCATTGGTTCAAACCGACCAATCCCTAAAGGTCAAATCTATAATTGCAAAAGTCCAGTTCAGGTTCAACTACACCATCAGTTACCGATAGGGTTGGCAGTGGGGCTGGTATGGGCTAGTTTTTGCCCTATCCGACCCCGCCCTGCCCTCCTGTAACTTCTCTACTACCTGTTCCGCCTCTACCCGCTCCTATAACAATTAAATAACACTTTAAAATCTACATATTCATACATAAATTAATGTAAAAACTTAAAATTCATACATAAATTACAATACAAACATAAAATTCATACAATGTTAAAAAAAAGGAAACTAATATCTCATCACGACAAATTTAACATCATAATCAAGAAATTGCAACATTAGATATAAATGAGTCTTCAATCCTTATTCTTGATAACTTTCCAATTCTTCATCATCATTAAAAATTTGAAAATCAAGATTTAAACCTAAAAGTCAAAAGAAATAGCAATTAACACATTAATGAGTATTATGGTTCTGCTTGCCCTCGTCTGTAATGATCACAGATTTAAGGTCATGCGATGCTCTCTCAATGTGTTTTCTCACAATGCAGCCTATATTGGTGAACCTGAAGTAACTCCTACAGCAAAACAGAAACAGGCCAATCCAAGTTCAGCTTTGCAAGTTGTATGAAGATGAAGGGGAATAAGACAGCAACAAAACAGTTAAGAGGAGAATGGCTACCTCGGATTGTGATTTCCTCCACTGATAACCAACATCAAAGATGTCTACTTCGCTGGTACTTTGTAGAATAACTATAGGTTCGCAAATAACTCTAGTAGCTCCACTCAACTCTGTTGCATATGATTCCAGTTTCTCGAGAATTATATAATTAATTTTACTTAGGCAAATAATAGTTTCTGCTAAAATATTTTTCAAAAAAATAAAAAAGAGAAGCAATGTCAAGTACCATCTTTCAGATTCTGATTCATCTCCTTCCCTGCCATAACCTAATGATATACTACCATGAGTACCTCGATGTCATCATCATCATCATCATCATCATCATCTAGTTGCCATGGTAATGCTGGATTTGAAGATACCGTAAGACTGAAATTGGTATAACGATAAAACCAAAAAGAAAAAAAATGGGTAAAATAGAAAAATCAGAGACATGAAAAACTAAGCAATTAGACAAACTAAATTGAAAAAGCTAAGAAAACTATATATAAAGCACCTATTGAAAAAACTGAGCAAACTATTGCAACATCAACAATTAGACCCACTACACATATATAAACTAAGTAAAATCACAAAGTCCCTAATTTTCAATCAACATATATAAACTATTGCAACATGAAACATCAGCAATTAGAACCCAAATGAGAACATGCACACTTCCTTTCAACTTCAAGCAATTGATATATTTATGGATAGAAATCAGTGAAATTAGAAATGCAGTGAAATAAAAAATTGCAGCACAAATTCACAATTTCATCAAGTACAGATTTAGTGAAATTAGAAATACAAATTTAGTTATTCATAATGTGAGAGTCATTC
>NC_029794.2:108832543-108842962 GCF_000816755.2 Arachis ipaensis | reverse complement strand
TCAGTAGGAGGAAGACAGCGACGGGCTCGACAGCGATGACGACGGGCTCGGCAGCGACAACGATGGGAGCTGTGAAGGTAGACGGCAATGGACTCAACATCGATGGCGATGGGAGTTGTGAGGTTTTCTGTGGAGAAACCCAGAAGAAGAAGACTCTAGTCTCTGGGTTAGGGTCTGAGGGACTGAGGGATGAGACTGTGTTCTAAGGCAAACCCTAATCCCTAATGTTTATATATATATACTCTGGGGCAGGTACACCCTAAACCCGACCACACCCGTCCCGAACTAAATCCGCCCTGACCGGGTAGGGGCGGGTCGGGTACCCGTGGATTCGGGTCTTTCTGCCATCCCTAGTTATCGAAAGGCTTGGCTAGCAAAGCAGAAGTTGATCAAAACTGTTTTTGGTGGTTGAAAAAAATCTTACCAAGATTTACCATTGCGGTGCATGATAATGGTTTAGAAAATGCCTAGCTTAGTTGTCAAAATAGAAACATGATCCCTGTATAATGAGAGTGTAGAAGTGGACGGTGTCAGGATACTTCACCAGATATTCTAGAGTTTCAATTCATGCATTAGAGCATTCTGGCATTGCAAGCCTCTAGTCTAGGTTGACGGTACACGCCTTTATGGAAAATACAAAGGTGCTCTTTTGCTTGCAGTTGTACAAGACGGCGACCAAAATATTGTGCCAATTACTTTTGCATCATGAAGGAAAAGACCACTAATACTTGGTACTTTTTCTCAGTAATTTATGAAGAATTGTTGTTAGGAGAGACGATCTGGGGATAATCTCTGATCGACATGAGTTAATACGGGAAGCAATAAATCGTAGCAATAGTGATTGGCAACCTCCAAGAGCTTTGTGGATGTTTTTCATTAGGCACATCCGTAGCAACTTCTTAAGGATATTCAAGGCCTCGTACTTGCATAAGCTTATTGTCAATATAGGTATTTAATGCTACTGTTATTTCTACTTATGATGTATTGGTAGTGCCTAATACAACGATGTACGGTATGATTTGCAAGCTATTCAAGGACAGTGGAAGAGTACAACATTAACTACAGGAAGTTACAAGAGCGAGGCGAGGCATTGCCTGGTGGTGCGACAACATCGAATGTTTCCAATGGGTATTGGCATTTGATAAGGGACATCGATGGGGTCACATGATGATGAACCTAGTCGAGTGCATAAATTCAGTGTTAAAGGGTGACCGAAATCTTCCTATGTTGGCACTCGTCCGAGCAACATATTATCGGTTGAACGAGCTATTTACGCGAAAGAGTGCGAGGCTCATGCGTTCCCTGCAACATAATTTAAACTAAACTCATAGCGAGAGGGGGGTGAGAGTTCATAGTAGCTAAAGAAAATAAAAACAAAAACTAGTAAAAATAAGCAACTAGTTCATTAACTAACAAAAACTAGCAAACAAGCAAAAAAAAAATATTAACAATAACCAATAATAAGGCACACATTTGTAATTCCCCAGCAACGGCGCCAAAAACTTGACGGAGGAAAACTGTCGGTAAAGATTTTCACAAAAATATCGCGTTGCAAGTATAGTTTCTAAACTGACAATTAAACCTCAATCAATATTTAAAATATTTGTCACTTAAGCAAACCCAATAAGATTAACTGAAGTATTTAAACCTCGGGTCGTCTCTCAAGAAATTGCAGAAAAGTATGTTTATTATTGGTTATGAGATTGTATCTCTTTGGGTTTTGTAATAAGAAACAAGCAAGTAAAATGGCGAGAAAATAAATTAATAACTAAGAAAGTTCTTAGCAAGGATTGAGAATTAGAAGTCCTATCCTTATTATCATCATCAATTGTGATGGTAAATTTGAATTGCCTTCACTTAGTTAACCTCTAACCAATAGAGGAAGGTCAAGTGTATACAATTAACTTGAGTTCACAAGTCCTAGTCAACTCACAGTGAGAGACTAGCTTTGGTGAAGTTCAAGCTAACCGAGAATCTCCAATTACCATTTAACAAAGGACTTTTGATAACTCAAGAGTCTCTAAATAATCAATCCAAGTTAAGAAAATAAAAATCTAATTTAAAATCCAACCAAGCATTTTATCAAACACTTGGAAGGCATAAAGTAAAAACTTAGAAAACTAACAAGGAATATTAAATCTAAACAACCAATTGCAAGCATCAATGACTAACAATTAAAGAGAGTAACAATAAACATGAAAAACAAATTGCATTAAAAGAAATCAAATGTAACAAGAGCTCATAAACATAAAAATGACGAAAAAGGGAAATTAACAAGAGAAGATGAACTAAAGTGCTTAAACAAATAAAAGTAAGACAAAAACTAAATTAAAGGAAGATTGAACCTGAACCTAAAGAGAAATTGGAAGAAGAAACCTTAAACCTAGAGAGAGGAGAGAGCCTCTCTCTCTATAAAACTACATCTAAAAACCTAAAATTGTATGAATGAATGAGAAGTGAATTATCCTTCCCTTCCTACTCCACTCTGCAGCCTCTAATATGTATTTTTGGGCCTGAAACAGGGTTTAAAGCAGCCCAGAAATTGCCCCCAGCGTCTTCTGCTTCATACAATACGTGGCGCTCTGTCATGCGTACGTGTCACTCACTCGTACGCGTCGCTGGTCTTTTTCACTGGCCATGCGTGCGCGTCGCTACCAGATTCTGAAATACTTCATTTCTTGTGTTCCTTCCACTTTTGCATGCTTTTTTTCCATCTTCTGAGCCATTCCTGCCCTATAGAACCTGAAAACACTGAACACACATATCACGGCATCGAATGGTAATAAGAGAGGATTAAAATTAGCGATTTTAAGGTCAAAGAAGCATGTTTTCAATCAAAGCACAAAATTAGGAAGGAAAATGTAAAACATGCGATTTATATGAATAAGTGTGAGAATAATGGATAAAATCCACTTAATTCAATACAAAATAAACCATAAAATAGCGGTTTATCAATCTCCCCATACTTAAACATTAGCATATCCTCATGCTAAGCTCAGGAGAAGCTATAAAGGAGTGAAGAGGAATGGTAGAATTTATGAAATGCAACCTATCTATATGAATGCGACTAAATGCAAAATGCTTTTACCTACTTGGTTAAAAGTAGATCATATTCTCTAAGAACAAATATGAATGGAATTTCACTAATTCAAATAAAAAAATGAAGTACAAATAAACTTGCAATAAGAAAGCTCATGAAAGCCTGGAACAAAGAATCGAGCATCGAACCATCACCGGAAGTGTATACACTCTAATCACTCAAGTGTTTAAGGTTCGATTCTCTCAATTCTCTACTAACCTTGCTTTCTAAGGCTTGCTCTTCTTCTACCAATCAATAAAAATTTAATGCACAAATACACATATTAAGAGGTCTTTTCAAGGGTTGTAATGGGGTTAGGGTCAAGGTAGGATTGTATTTAGTTAAGTGGACTAAAATCTGAATCCTTAATTAACCTAAACTTCTCACCTAACTTAAGACAATCCATGTAATCAGAATATAAAGTCTAACTACCCATTAACTATGTTTACCACATCTTCATGCATTCCAATTTTGAGTACAACTCACATGCATTGCTACCACCATTTACTTTGGAGCATTTTGTCCTCTTATTATTATTATTATTATCTTTTTCTTTTCTTTTTCTCTCTCTTTTTTTCTTTTTTTCTTATTTTTCTTTTCTTTTGTTTTTCTCAATGCATATGATTAAGGTATTGAATGCATGAACATGTCCTCAACATTCTTTTCACATTTTCACAAAAAAGTCTAACATGCTCAATTTCCAAACCAAATCTCTCGAAACCCAATTTCTCCACACTTAAATCATGAGCACTCTCACTAGTCTAAGCTAACCAAGGATTCAAATTAAGGACATTATTGATTTTCGCTTAGAGTTAGTGATGAGCTAAAGTAAAGAATAAATGGGGTTAAAAAAGCTCAACATTAGTTTGCAAAGGATAATGAAAGGGTAAGGCCATATGGGTATGTGAGCTATAGTGAAACAAAGGCCTCAATCACATAAGTGTATGCATACATCAAACCATGGACATATAGAATCAAGTAAGATATAGATCACAATTTTAGAGAGAACAACACACACCAAAATAAAGCATTAGTTGATAAGATGCAACTAGTCAAATAGGTTCAAAATCTCACTGGTTTTGTGTGTTCGAGCTCTAAATCATGTTCTAAATTAAATTCTTCAAACAAGTTCAAAAAGTTTTAATTCAAATTAGTGAAATGATATAGAAACTTTCTTGAAAAAGAAAATATTACTTCAACCAAGTAGTAGCTAAATGCAAGCAACTAACTACACATGAAATCTATTATGCAATGCAACAATTAATTAACAAAGAAAATTAAATATTGGTGTTGAAAAGAAGGTAACTAACCCACAGAAGTCGGTATCGACCTTCCCACACTTAAAGATTGCACCGTCCTCGGTGCATGCAAAGATATACAAGTGGACGGGTGGCTACAACTGATGCGCTTTCTCAAAAGATTGTGCGGAGAGACTTGTTGTGCCCCAGTTAGAAACTTTTCCTTTTCCCTCTTGGTGGCCAGCCTGAAAGGAGAGAAGAAGAAAGAAGAAGAAGAACCCACAAACAAAGATATGCAAACAAATAAAATATGGGTATGCTAATGCCAAGTAATAATGAGGTTCTCAACTACATGGTAGCCATTCCTACCCTATAGAACCTGAAAACACTGAACACACATATAACGGCATCGAATGGTAATAAGAGAGGATTAAAATTAGCAATTTTAGGGCCAAAGAAGTATGTTTTTTTAATCAAAGCACAAAATTAGGAAGAAAAATGTAAAACATGCGAATTATATGAATAAGTGTGAGAATAATGGATATAATCCACTCAATTTAATACAAAATAAATCGTAAAATAGCGGTTTATCAAGCATGCCAAATTTAATTACTCTGAATTTGCTACTCAGCGGATAGAAGAAAATATGTAATCTGCAGGAAATATAGTTGTGCACCGATTTGATAAAAAAAAAATGTGGTGTTTAAGGTGCACGAAATGCCTAGTGAAAAAGTGTTAGCTATTGATCTTGCGCGGCGGGTGTGTGACTGTGGGCACTTTCAGGTGGAGCAACTACCTTGTTGTCACGTTATTGCTTGTTGTGATAACTAGCGCCTCAATTGGCAGATGTATGTCAATGATGTGTACAAGATATCAGTGATTCACAAGGTCTATATAGTGGAGTTTGCCCCATTAGGTAATCTAGAGACATGGCCTGCTTATCTAGGACCGACGATGGTCGCTAATCCTACCTTGAGGCGAATGTTATAAAGTCGTCCCAAATCAACCCGCTACCTAAATAAAATGGACTCACGGAAATGTGTGATCCTCGAATATGTCGCCTCTGCAGGAGACAAGGTCAAGCCAGAGTAGATGTCCTCAGCGTGTTGGACCGAGTGTGATTGTTAGCAGTGGTAATTCGTAGGTCTTTGTTAGTCGCTATATTTAAATTAATGTATTTGCATTTTTAAGTTAATGTTATGAGTTAATGTATTTGAATTTTTAAGTTAATATTATCAATTAATGTAGTTGAATTTTAAGTTAATGTTATGAATTATTGTATTTGAATTTATTTGATAACTTCATCAGTTAATATAGCTGAAATTTTTTGTTAATTTTACAACTAAATTCGACTAAACACAAATTTTTTAATGAATAATGTGCTTCTGATATTAATACAAAATTTTGGTATAATGAACTTATACAAAGATTAAAAAAAACCCATAGGATATGCTTACTCTTTTCTAGTCATTCACTTCATCTCCGTGTTCACCAACTTATTAAGACAGGATGGAGTAAACCTATTTGGTGGATAGATCTCCGTCCGTGGGTTATACGGATGACCCTAACTAGCTGCCTTTCTGATGCGATTGGTTATGTCGGTCTAGGATTTCACAAAAATGTAGAGTCTCGTTTCAAGCATAGCCTAAACTAACAATGACCTCTCACGATCGAAGTTTGAATTCAAAGATGTCACTATTCAAAAACCAATTTAATTTTGGGAGTTTTCGATTCCTGGATCGTCTCCCAAGGACACTTGAGACCAATGAGTGTACAATTTCAGTTGTGGAGCTTTTAGGGTTTTCAATGAAGGAATAAACATATGAAGCAATAAAAGAACATGCAAAATTGTGATAAATGAACCAATAAAGGAATTAACGAACTAACTATGCAATATAGACAAGTAAGGTATAAAGAAATCAATGTAAATGTGTATGAAGAATTTAAAGCATAAAAGGTGTCTTGGCTTGGAATGAGCTAAGGGTCCTTTCCTTGTTGGAACCACAACTATGACAATTAGAATGGATTAATCTCACTTGATTAACCCTCACATCGGAGAGTAAGTTAAATGAGCATAAGTGTTCTTAACCCACAAATCCTAAATTGCTTGCTAATTGCCTTAGCAACAAATTAGCGCTAGTGGGAACAAGAACAATTAACAATCCAAGAATTGACACCAAATGTTGGACATTCTAATTCTAGGAAGCTAATTGCTCACCTTCCCCAAGCCAAGCGATAGAAAACTAGCCCAAAATCATAATTGACATTTTGTCAAACACTTGGTGGGCAAAAAACACTAAACATGGGAAAAATGAGAAAAAGCTTGAAACCAAAAGCAACAAATGGTCTCAATCAACAATAACAACTTAAGAAAGCATAGAACAATCATCAATCATCAAATTCATCAACAAGAAATTAAAATTTCCAAAGGGAAGTAAAATTGAACTATAACTTGAAATATAAGAAAGCGTAAGAACAATGTAGCTATAAAGAGTAGTAACAAAGAGATACTTACAATGGAAGCTAGCAAAATCCAAGATCAAAAATGGAAATGGCACTTGAATGTAAAATCCTAGTATAAACCCTAATAGAGATGATGAAAAACTTAGAGAAAAACTATACTAAAGCTTCCTACTACTACTCCTAAGCTACTCTAATGATATCCTATGGTATGGTCCTCATTCTCCCTTCATTATGAGCTAAATGGACGCGCAACGTGCACGAAGCGGCTCACGCGCATGCGTGGCTTTGTTCTGATAGCTGTGCGTACACACACTTCGTTGAGCTCTTCTCCTTTGATTCTTCATGCTTCCACCACTTTGAATGCTCCTCTTCCATTCTCCCCCAAGCAATTCCTACCTTATACCTTTGAAATCACTCACAAATAACATCAAGACATCGAATGGAAGATAAATGGAATAAAATTAATCAAATTAGGTACAAAAGAGCATGTTTTCATAATCAAGCACAAATTAGGAGAAAAGTTCAAAAGCATGCTATTTAATTGAATAAGTGCAAGTTTATATGATGAAATCCATTCAATTTTGAACCAAAAATCATAATCAAATATGGATTCATCACTTTCCCTCTGGCGTACTCGACCCACCTGCCACTCCCTTTGCATTCCAAGGACACTTGAGACCAATGAGTGTACAATTTCAGTTGTGGAGCTTTTAGGGTTTTCAATGAAGGAATAAACATATGAAGCAATAAAAGAACATGCAAAATTGTGATAAATGAACCAATAAAGGAATTAACGAACTAACTATGCAATATAGACAAGTAAGGTATAAAGAAATCAATGTAAATGTGTATGAAGAATTTAAAGCATAAAAGGTGTCTTGGCTTGGAATGAGCTAAGGGTCCTTTCCTTGTTGGAACCACAACTATGACAATTAGAATGGATTAATCTCACTTGATTAACCCTCACATCGGAGAGTAAGTTAAATGAGCATAAGTGTTCTTAACCCACAAATCCTAAATTGCTTGCTAATTGCCTTAGCAACAAATTAGCGCTAGTGGGAACAAGAACAATTAACAATCCAAGAATTGACACCAAATGTTGGACATT
This sequence comes from Arachis ipaensis, assembly GCF_000816755.2. NCBI lineage: Eukaryota > Viridiplantae > Streptophyta > Magnoliopsida > Fabales > Fabaceae > Arachis > Arachis ipaensis. The sequence goes on along the minus strand of NC_029794.2, from coordinate 108,835,074 downwards.
CTAATTCTAGGAAGCTAATTGCTCACCTTCCCCAAGCCAAGCGATAGAAAACTAGCCCAAAATCATAATTGACATTTTGTCAAACACTTGGTGGGCAAAAAACACTAAACATGGGAAAAATGAGAAAAAGCTTGAAACCAAAAGCAACAAATGGTCTCAATCAACAATAACAACTTAAGAAAGCATAGAACAATCATCAATCATCAAATTCATCAACAAGAAATTAAAATTTCCAAAGGGAAGTAAAATTGAACTATAACTTGAAATATAAGAAAGCGTAAGAACAATGTAGCTATAAAGAGTAGTAACAAAGAGATACTTACAATGGAAGCTAGCAAAATCCAAGATCAAAAATGGAAATGGCACTTGAATGTAAAATCCTAGTATAAACCCTAATAGAGATGATGAAAAACTTAGAGAAAAACTATACTAAAGCTTCCTACTACTACTCCTAAGCTACTCTAATGATATCCTATGGTATGGTCCTCATTCTCCCTTCATTATGAGCTAAATGGACGCGCAACGTGCACGAAGCGGCTCACGCGCATGCGTGGCTTTGTTCTGATAGCTGTGCGTACACACACTTCGTTGAGCTCTTCTCCTTTGATTCTTCATGCTTCCACCACTTTGAATGCTCCTCTTCCATTCTCCCCCAAGCAATTCCTACCTTATACCTTTGAAATCACTCACAAATAACATCAAGACATCGAATGGAAGATAAATGGAATAAAATTAATCAAATTAGGTACAAAAGAGCATGTTTTCATAATCAAGCACAAATTAGGAGGAGAGTTCAAAAGCATGCTATTTAATTGAATAAGTGCAAGTTTATATGATGAAATCCATTCAATTTTGAACCAAAAATCATAATCAAATATGGATTCATCACTTTCCCTCTGGCGTACTCGACCCACCTGCCACTCCCTTTGCATTACCCGACCCACCTGTCTCTGCCGGAGCAGACGTACCAGGATTGTACTCGTCAATAACCTCTTAAGTCGCCATGTTCAAGTCAAGATCGCTCGAAACAGCTGGTGGTATATCGATACGACCTTGATTGATAACAATATGTGGAGTTATGCTACTACTCCCTCAAGTATCAACCGACATACGACCTGAGATGTGGTCAGAAACAGCATGCCTTTGACGAGAGGCACCATCGACCAATCTGGGAAATGACCCACACTAGTGGCAACCCATCAATCGATTTGATCATCCCCCAATATAGGCATCTGCGATGGGACTTGGGAGAAGTCAGCATACAAAAGATTGTAGTGGCTGTGCTAGCTGTAATGACTGTGCTGTGGTGGGTGTGGTTGGAAATAAGAAAATGGCTAAAATATTGCATAATGTTGTGGAGGTTGTTGTTGTTGTTATGGTGGTTGCTGTGGTGATTGTGAGGTGGTTGCTAAGGAACTCCTTCCAACAATCTTAGCCACATCCCGAAAGCACCTAAGTACCGACTCTGATAATCAACAGACAGTCTAAAATCAGCGATTGGAGGCGGATGCTTCTCTAACAACCGAGTGTTGCAGCGGTTGTCGCAATCCTCTATCCATCGGGCATGTAACTTGCTCCAGTCATGGTTCTGTAATCCGCGAAAGTGATGTAATGCTAATCTACTCCGATGGCTCTTGTAAGCTTAGGGGCGAGTTGTGCATACCCATACTGACGCATCACTCAATCCACATAGTTCCATTCGACATATTCGAATGACAACAATAACGCTACTGTGTCACACACTTCAAGTTATCTATGTAGGTCGGTGGGTATGATCAATCTTTCGAAATGGGAGCATGCCACGACATTCGCTGCTATTCCCAAACAAACAATAGATTAAGAGGGTCATCCATCTCCTTGCAATCATACTATGATGGACAATACAGTGACCTGTAAAAGTGCACAAGAGTTGCTACCCCAACTGCAAGTGTGAATTTGCTAAAAATTTTAGAGCAGTGGTAGATACATTGCATGGGCATAGGCCGTCGACTTATCTACGAAGAGGGTGATACCCAACAAACAAAAGATGTGACACTTAACATATCTCTGAACAGACTCTCAAGTGTCTAAAGGCTGTTTGTCTCTGATATAACGAACCCATGACAGTTTTATATAATGTTTGGAGGAACTACTAACAGTGGATTTGCTGCCAAAAATTGTCATACTTCGGTTGACCAAGAAGTGATGACTATTATTCGTCCATCAAGTCACAATCTGTTCATCAAGTCACAATCTGTTCATCAATCGGTAGGTCATATACATGTGCCACGTTTTCGAGTGTTATTGTAACCTCACCCATCGGCAATACGAATGTGTGAGTTTCTGGCCTCCACCTTTTCACAAAAGCAATTAGCAACCGGCATGTCTTCTGATCTTCCCAATTCTTGAGACTTGGTAGAATCCCGTTGTCCGTAAGGGGTCATAAATCGTCGTATGCCACATCTTTAGTGGATTAATTTTATGGGACAGAAGGTTCCTATTAGTCTAGTATAACCAAAGCATATATATTAATTTTCAAATAATAATAATAT
>NC_029794.2:108831323-108832071 GCF_000816755.2 Arachis ipaensis | reverse complement strand
ACCAAAAAACTAAAAAAAATTATAACCTAAAATAATATTGCTAAAATAATATTAACCAAATAAATAGTAACAAACTAACCGAAAATAATAAATTTACATAATTATGATGTTTCAAATAATTAATAATATATTCTGTCGACAACGTTTAATCTCGTACTATTTTCGCTAAACACGTTTACAATTTTTTCACACGTAATACTCTCACTCGCAGTACATTGCTAACTCTCACTCTCACCACAATACTCTTTTACTCTCAATCTCTCTCGAGTAATTTATACAATGCTCTGAATTTCAACTAAAATGAGCAGGGAAGTCTCACTCCACCCATCCCATTTTAAAGTCTTGAAGCCATTATTGCAGAGGCTATTCCTAGAGCATACTTGTCTCTTGCATGTAGGCAAGCTTGAAAGGTAATCAACACGCAGGAGGCGAATTTCTGCGAAGAATTTCTAAAAAACTGCGACAAATATCTGGCAACCCTCTAAAAAGTAGTCAACATGCAGGGGCGTGTTGCTACCATCGCGCCTCTTGGCAAATCTTTATAGAGAATCTCTAAAAAAAGTACGACGAATCTCTGAAAAGCAGTCATTAACACACTTGTGCGTTATTCCTGTTGTGCTATATGTCCAAAATTGCTATGAATTTCTGACAAAAAATTTTTTTTTTGTGTATTATCTGTTGTGTTAGAATTTCTCTAAATATCTATAATACTATAAAATATCCTAAATGTTAATATTTTACAAAAATA
>NC_029794.2:108827617-108831227 GCF_000816755.2 Arachis ipaensis | reverse complement strand
GTCCTTTTGAAAAATATAAGTATATTTTTAAGAAATTTTACCAAACTAAATTTGAGAATGATTAAATAATTTTATGGATTTTTATTTAAAAGAAAATATTATTTATCTCGCTAATTTTTTTATCTTCTTATCATGATTAGAGGCCACTCAGATAAAGACGCTTAAAACATTTTTTTTTAAAGATGTTTCTTTGTTGTGTTTTAATTAGTTTTTGTATAATACATATTAAAAAAATTTATTTTTATAAAAAAGTCAATATTTTTTTGTTTACTTTTGTAAACATATTTACTTCTATCTGATTAGAGTATGGATCCGATTCGATCATCTTACAGATCAGATCATATCCTCAAATTACAGATCAGATACGGATAAATACTGTGGATTTATATGGATATGATCTAATCAATGAACACCCCTAACTACTACTATAGGTTCATTGTTGCAAAAGAATACTTCTTTTATTATAAACCATTATTAGATCTTAATTACCATTAAAACAACTTAATTGTCAACAAAGAGATAATACTTATTGGTCTCTAAAATTATGTTCGTATTTGAATCTATAGTTATAAAAACCGAACTGAATCGGCTGGTTCGACCGGAAAACTAGTGAACCGGACTAGAACCAAATCCTAGTTCGGTTCGGTTCGGTTTACTCCTTGGACCGTTTAAAGAATAAAACCGGTGTGAACCGGTAAGAACCGAACTGGTCTGCTTGAAAATTTTTTTAAAATGTCTCCACAAGGTCTCGAACCAAGAACCTTGGAGCAAAAACAACCTCTACTTGCCACTTAGCCATTGCACTTCTAAGTATTATATTTGACAAATACTAATTATATTATATACATAAATATCTAATTTAATTTAATTTTTATTTTTTCTATTTTTAAAATTAATTATACTAAAAATTTATTAATTTACTTGATCTATTTTATTGCTAGTATTGTGATTAAGGTTATTTGTTTTGATGTTAGTGTTAAAATCTACTGATATTATAGTTAGATGATAGGCTTTGTGAATTAATTATTTTTTATTGTGTCAAAATAAGATACTATTGTAGTATTAAAATTTTATGTTTTTTTTATATTAGTTATTTTTAGAAGTTGAGACTTGATTCTTCATAAAATGTTAGTGAAGATATGTATTTCAAATTTTAATTTTAAGTTTTTAACTATTTTATATTTATATTTACGTGAGACCGGTTTTATCGATTCAACCAGTGATTTATCGGTTGAACCAATAAATCAGTGAACCAGTAGCTTGACCTGTTCGATCACTGGTTCGGTTCTAACAACTATGTTTCAATCTAATTTCAAAAATTTCGATTTATTCAATTTAGTCTCCCAACTTAATAGTTATGACTCATATTGGTTCCTAATCTTATTTTGTCACTGTCTCACAAAATCGTTAACGACATGCTGAGATAGACTAACGACTATTATATTATACATTCTAGCGACTGTTTGATGTGACAATTGAAATTTTTTTACCTTTTTTTTTTCAACTAAACACTTAAAATCCTAATATGAGTCACGGATATCTAAGTTAAAAAATCAAACTAAGTAAATTGAAACTTTAAAAATCAGATTAAAGCTCGAATATAACTTCAAAACAGAACTTTAACTTATGTAGTGATTAATTTAAATGAGAATCAAATAAATCAATATTCAACATAATTTTTATCAATGTTTTCAAATTCGAAATTTCTATACCAAAATTAACTAGAATTTTTCTTTAAATTAAAAATTTAATAAAATAGTGACTTTAATTATCTTAACCAATGTCCTAATTAATTACTTTTATGTCTTAAAAAAACTGTATATGAGAAGAAAATAATTAATTTGTCTACTTTGATAAATAGTTATTTTACTAAAATGAAAGAAACTATTTGTTTAGAATTTTTTAAGAACTAATTAATATTATATATATTTTGGGGTAAAAAACGTAAATAAGCCAAGGGAGCTGAGAAATTACGCAAATCCGCCAAACTGGAAATTGCTTCACGAATGAGCCAAAGCACATTACTATATAATTCGAACCAGGTTGGTTCGAACTACAAAAACACATAATTCGAACTAAGGTAGCTCGAATATTGATGGAACAAGTGATGCATGTAATTCGAACCTAGTTGGTTCGAACTAGAATTGAGAGTAATTCGAACTAGGTGAGTTCGAATTACACGTTTGGACGCTTCAGCAAGTAATTCGAACCTAGTTGGTTCGAATTAGTCAAAGTTTGCCTCGAATAGTAATTCGAACTATGCTATTAAAAAATTAATAATTTATTAAAAAAAATTTACTAAAAAATTTATTAAAAAAATTAATAATTTAAAATTAAAAAAATATATATTTTATTCCATACAAAATAATTAAAAAATATATTTTATTCTATACAAAATAATTTTAAAAATAGCGCATGTGGAAGTTCGAATCACTCTGATTCAAATTATATGGTGAGCAATTCGAATTCTATACAATACTCTTCTGCCCATTCTTGATAGCTAATAAATATTTTTTAATAAATTTATTTAAATTATACCACAAAAAAAATATTTTATTCTATGCAAAATAATTTAAAAAATGGCTTAAAAATTTTTAGAAGTACTATAAAAATATGTAATGTCCTAATGACTTAGGACATTAAAGAAATACTCTACATAGTCACTAATAATTTAGAAATTAAAGAAAAAATATTTTTATCATGTATTTACCTAAATCACTAGAATGTTACAAACTTTTATAGTACTCATAACATCTTTTAAGCCATTTTTTAAAATTATTTTGTATAGAATAAAATATATTTTTTTATTATTTTGTATGGAATAAAATATTTTTTTTCATTTCTAAATTATTATTGACTATGTAGAATATTTTATTTAAAATTTGAGTACATTCATGTATTTACCTAAGTTATTAGAACATTACAAATTTTTATAGTACTCCTAACATTTTTTAAGCCATTTTTTTAAATTATTTTGCATAGGATAAAATATTATTTGTAGTATAATTTAAAAAAATTATTAAAAAAATTTATTAAAAAATATTCATGAGCTATTAAAAATGGACAGAAAAGTATTGTATGAAATTCGAATTGATAGCTCATTAATATTTTAAAAAAGTATCGTAATTAAATATTTTGTTAGCTTTTTTTTAACGTATGAAATAAAATATATATTTTTTAATTTTTAAATTATTAATTTTTTAACAGCATAATTCGAATTACTATTCGAGGCAAACTTTGACTAATTCAAACCAACTAGGTTCGAATTACTTGCTGAAGCGTCCAAACGTGTAATTCGAACTCACCTAGTTCGAATTACTCTCAATCCTAGTTAGAACCAACTAGGTTCGAATTACATGCATCACTTGTTCCATCAATATTCGAGCTACCTTGGTTCGAATTATGTGTTTTTGTAGTTCGAACCAACCTGGTTCGAATTATATAGTAATGTGCTTTGGCTCATTCGTGAAGCAATTTCCAGTTTGGCGGATTTGCGTAATTTCTCATCTCCCTTGGCTTATTTACGTTTTTTACCCTTATTACACTACATTTAGTTATAAAAATTTTATTTATTTCTAATACTTATTTTAAAAATAAAAAAAATTTAAAT
>NC_029794.2:108825422-108827522 GCF_000816755.2 Arachis ipaensis | reverse complement strand
GAATCTTAATATATAATAATAATATAGTAATTATTTTATATATTGTACGAATATAAATTAATTATTTTTTATTTATAAAAATTTTAAGAGCTTGTTTTATATATATATATATATATATATATTGATGAATGTAATATATTTTTTTATGTAAATAATCTTTTAAAAAAATCTAATAGTTAATTTATTATTGTTTTTGTTTTAGTTTAAATTAAATATTTTTTATTGTTTTTGGAAAGAAAATCTTTTGAGAAATTTAATAATATGTGATGAGAAACACCGAATAAATTATAGTGGCCTCCAACATGATTACTATCTGATTTTAGTCTTTTAAATCAAAGATAAATGTTCGTGTAATTATCATCTCATCTAATAATCATATCGATCCCCATAATACAATTAGAGAAAAAAAATCTCCTTGTTTATTACCCATGATGGATTCATGTGTTATGATTGAATTAGAAAAGTTTATTTACTATTTGCCCAAAGAATAATATGTGGCATTGTTTATGACAAAAAGTAAAGAGAAAAAGAAAAATGTCATTACCTTTTTTTTTTCTCTCAAATTTTTCCTTCCAGTTTACCGACACTTCACAGTTTGCTGTATGATAATACGAGCAATTAATGTGCATACACCGATACACGTACACCTCAAAAATCCTATTTCATTTGATATTCAGTTCAATTTCTAAATGGAGAAGCCTTTTTGTTAGTGTCTATTTGTCTGATTTGATTTCATGCATGACTGTTTTTAACACAATAATTCTCAAAGTAAATAACAGAATATTATCAATACTGAATTTGACAACAGTAAAAACTTATGTAGAGTGCATGAATAAAGCATATGTAAATTATAACAAAGTTTGGATATACTGTATGTGGATAGTTATATCTGATTTAAATATTTTGTTATATTTTCTAGTCAAAGAGAATAGTCTGGTTGGACGCTACATGTAAATACACATCATATGTTGCAGAATTTAAATACGAAATCTTATTAACGGGGTTACTTGGAAGGAAACAAAGATATATAAAAAGATATAGTGTCGGTAAAAAAACATTGCTCAAAGTAACACTGTTCAGTGTTCATTTAGACTTATATATTTTGCGTGTGGAGTTTGTATTCGGAAACTAACCAAACTTCTTGGTCCTTAGTTTATGCTTTACGGCGAAACACAGCAACCCTTTCTGGACCTAACAATGTTAAAATAGATTTCAAAATCATATGGGGAAAAAGAAAAGAAATTAAAATAAGATCTATTTTGTCTACCACGTGATCCATTATTTTCCAAATTGATTTGACTTACTCCGCGAAATTTAAATGTGTGGTAGCATATAATCGAAAAAAGCATTTTCTTACATTATTATTGGCTCTACTATTGGTGAGCATCTTATTATCGGTGACTAAAAGTAAAGGTTGCATGAGTCTAGTTAATACAGAAAAAGAGAAAAATGAAAATGTTTATATTACACTACTACATAGATTTAAAAACCAACCAATATATTTTGAGTTTAATTAGGATCGAATGAACGTAGATTTACTTGCGTTTATACCCGATGACTATTTTGTTACACACATGTAGCTAGCCTTCGTTTCGAGTTTATGGTAAAAACCTAAAGAATGGTAAAATAATATTGTTGGAAAAACTGTAAAAGCAAGTATATATGCTCAACCAAACTAAGAAAATAACACCTACATATATCATAAAGAAGAATGCTAGGGGCCAGCAATTTTGGTGTTTTGTAACCATCAATTGGCCATCAATAGTGTTTTTAATGGTGTGAGATTACATCTAATGGTGGGAGATCATTCACTTTTGTTTTGATGGTTAAGTGCTGGCCAGAAAACACAAAAGTTGCTGGCCCCTAGACTTTTTCTATCATATATGTGTTATGGGCTATGGCAACAACTGCAAACCGTTGTCGTTAACAATAATAAGTGTTAACTGTCAATTCGTACTCAAAACATTCAGTGGCTTATAAAAAAAAATTTTAAAAATATTATTGACAAAATAACTTTTAAATAATTTAAAAATACGACAAAAAAAATCAATAAATATTATATTTTTTATAAATAATAAAAAATTTATATTTAATAAACAA
>NC_029794.2:108820341-108824995 GCF_000816755.2 Arachis ipaensis | reverse complement strand
ACAACCTATTGTTACCGTTAAAATAGACAATAGCTTAAAGTGGAATATACTAGTGTTACCTAGGGGTGCACAGACCCGGCCCGGCCCGAAGGCCCGGCCCGGTCCCGAATACTTTTGGGGCTAATTTGGTGTGATTTCATCGGGTTTAGGGCCGGGTAAGGATTAGACAATATTAGTATTGATTGTGGTTATACTTTAGTATTGATTGTGGTTATGCTTTAATTTTGAAGAATGGTTGGTTCTTGTTATATTTTTCTAAGTGAATTTTACCATGTTAAATAATGGTTGGAGTCTTGAAAATTTGGATATTTTTACATGCTAGCTTACAAGAAGGTATCAACGTAATGTAATGTTAACGGCCCGGTTTTCACCCGGTTTCACCCGGTTTTTACCCGGTATAATTGTGGCCCGAAAGTGTATTGGTTTCATCGGGTCTAGGGCCGGATTCGAGTCTAATAAATAGACCCGGTGTATATTTCGGGCCGGGTCTGGGTCACATCAAACCCGGCTTCACCCGGCCCATGTGCACCCCTAGTGTTACCTGATAGATTAGGAAATGGTTAGATGGTTACTCTACATTTATGGCCCAATGAATGCCAATGAAAAAGAAGAAAAGAAAAAGGTTCCCTTTACTATTACGATAGAGTGATAGACAACGTGTCATAATGGTTAAACTATAATTGGCAATAGCGTTAAATTTTATTAAGGCTACGGTTTTGGGTGTTGCTAAGCTTAGTGTTGTCTTCTGTACCCTGAAAATTCAAAGAGCGTTTTTCCACTAATAATCTTTTGAACTTTATTGATAATTTGTTATTCACTTATTGAATAATATTTTGAAAAGAAGTGTGAAAAGAATACATGCATGGTTTTTCCACATAGATTTATTTAGTATTAATTTTCACTATCAATTACTTAGTAGATGTTTCTGTAAGTTTTCCACAGGAAGTCTCTTTTTTTAACCAATACAAAAAATCAACACCATGGATAGATGGTGATAAAGTTTTGAAAGAAAAACCCATCATGAATCATGATGGTTATAATTAAATAATTTTCATGTGATTAAGAAAAGAAAAAAAAAACAACTTTTTTTTCCAAGCACTTTGATTATTTAAAAAAAAATAAAAATATTAATACATACAAAAACTTAAGAAAATTTTTATGGTGTCTATCAATTGTTGTCTAACTTTTGCCTAACTTATTTTTTGTGATAAATTTTGAATTTTTAAAAATAATTTATCCACCGCCAAATCCCCCTCCGATCCTCACCCCAACTGGCTCAACAACGCCCTTCTCCGCACCCACTACACCAACAACGATACCAACGCCACCAATTTTCTCAACCTCCACACCACCGCCTCTGCTTCCGACTCCTCCGCCGCCGCCGCCGCAGCTGCTTCACAATCCTCCGCTCAGTGGCTCACCCGCCCTGTCCTCCACCGCAACCACAGCGAGGTCATTGACGACGTCGCCCCCTGTCCAACAACAAATCGCCTGATGTGTTGGTTGCCGGCGACGACAAGGGGGAGGTGGCGACTGTGGAGAGCGGCGGCGAAGGCGGAGGTGGGTTGGTGAACTGGCAGAATGCTCGGTACAAGGCGGAGATTCTGTCACACCCGCTTTACGAGCAGCTTCTGTCGGCACACGTGGCGTGCCTGCGGATCGCCACGCCGGTGGACCAGTTACCGAGGATCGACGCTCAGTTGGCTCAGTCCCAGAATGTGGTGGCCAAGTACTCTTCCTTCGCTCACGCTCCTCTCGGCGATGACAAAGAGCTCGACCAGTTCTTGGTAAACTCCTTCTGTTCTCCATTCATTCCCACAGCTTTTTTCTTTAAGCGTTTTCCGTGTTTTATGATACGGTATTAAAATTTATATAATCAAGACTTCCATCCTTGTTGATTTCGTGTCGAATCTCAAATTTGGATAATTATTATTCATAATTGAGATGGTTTTGTAGTCATATATATCTATTATGGCAGTGGGCTTGAACAATAGTATTTCTATTTTATTTGTAATTCATTAATTCCAGAATTGTGTTCTTTATTTTAATATGATTTCATGGTTGGTGCTGATTGTTGCAGTCACACTATGTTTTGTTGCTCTGTTCCTTCAAAGAACAACTCCAACAACATGTTCGTGTCCATGCAATGGAAGCAGTAATGGCTTGCTGGGAGATTGAGCAATCCTTACAAAGTCTAACAGGTGCAATAATTGCGTTCTTTTTTCATTTTTCATCTTAAAAAAATAAAAATAAAAACACTAGGAATAAAGGTTGGTTGGTCACAGTGGTAAATTGAAAATAACTTGTACCAAAATTCTTGTCTAACCATTGTGTGCTCCCTCAACGATGTTCCTGATATCAAGGAACCAACCAAGCAGTGACTGGCTCACCCAAACACATTACCTATTTTTGAGCAACTTCCACAAAACACATTACCTATTTTTGGCACAACATATTATGTACCTTGATAAAAAAAACCTTTAGCTGAACTTTGGGAGTCTTTAAAATATATTTATATATCTATTTTTTTATAGGAACATAGCACAGAGTTCTTGCTGTTTTTAATTCATATTCAGAACAATGAATTCCCCGGGATAGCAACTAAAGTTTGGGTCTAACCTCATGTTCAAAGTTTCTGACAAGTTAAAATACCGGTCAATTTAGGTGTGCACAATAAATGATATCAAAGTCCTTGAGTTTTGGTAGACTAAATGGAACAGGGGGACATGAGTAACAGTTTCCCGTATAAACATCCGTTAACTACTTGATTAAAATTGGAATGTATGTAGCATAATAAGGACATAATGATTGTAATTTCTGTGATGTATAAAGTCTATAATAAAAAGGCTTTACAATGTCTTGCTTAGTTTGCCAAACTATCTTATGTTTTTGAAGTAGACAAATGACCAGGAAAATCAAATTGCATATTTGCATAGTCCTTTTTCGCAATTGGATGAGTGTACTAAAGCTATGATTTCTTTCTACATGCTATGTGATCGATGACAGGAGTTTCGCCAGGGGAAGGTACCGGAGCAACAATGTCCGATGATGAAGATGACCAAGTAGACAGTGATGCCAATCTGTTTGATGGTGGTTTGGATGGTTCTGATAGCATGGGATTTGGCCCTCTTGTTCCAACAGAGAATGAGAGATCCCTTATGGAACGTGTAAGACATGAATTGAAGCATGAACTGAAACAGGTAATAAGGGTTATAGACTTCAAACTTAAACTCTCCTAATTTTAAATCCTTTTCCATGTGATTGATCTCTCAAATTCTCTTTATCATGTAGGGTTATAAGGATAAAATTGTGGACATAAGAGAGGAAATTTTGCGCAAAAGACGAGCCGGAAAACTTCCCGGTGACACCACCTCTGTTCTTAAAGCATGGTGGCAATCACATTCCAAGTGGCCTTACCCTACAGTAAGAACTCAACACTTGCTCTACTAATGTTTGGTGAAATCATTCTCGAATTTCAACGTTCATTATCTGAAAATTGACTTTTGTTAAACATTTTTTTTTCTTAAAAAACAAAGCAGTTTGTCATATATAAGTCAAAGCACAGGAATAAGGACTACACATTTTGTCTAAGATTATGCCTATTATATGGTCCACACGCTAATGTTAGCGCTGTAGTAACCTTAGAATATATTATGATATTCCTATTACTCATGTAGCTGGTCCTGGAATTTTACTATATTTTATTTTTCCAAAGCTACTATTCTGAAGTCAATACTACCTGCTATGTAACAAGTGGCTCATTGTTTTGGTTTTTCAGGAGGAAGATAAGGCAAGGTTGGTGCAGGAAACAGGATTGCAATTGAAGCAGATCAATAATTGGTTCATCAACCAAAGGAAGAGGAACTGGCACAGTAATCCTTCAACTTCTACTTCCTTGAAGAGCAAGCGCAAAAGGTATTCCAATAATCACAATATTTACATGATCCTTCTTTCCAGTCTTAATAATAATAACAAAACTAATAATGCAGGTGATAATAGTGCTGAATGATACATATAAATGGAGGGAAACTGAATCAATCAATCATTGGCTATGTACTCTGTTAGTGCATGGCAATGGATTCAAGGAAAGGCAATCACTTTTGGCTGCTTCTTTTCATGGAACATCTATGTATGTTTACACTATAAGGAGCAAATATTTGGAGGCCTTCAGCACCTTTGAAGCATGAAAATTAGGGAGCTCAATTAGGAACAATCACAATTTAATGACTTTGAATTATATATAGTAAGGGGTCGGGATTATAGGGGTACAGTAATAATCTGTGCATTTTGATCTTGAAGTTGGTATTTCGTTCCTATATGTGAAGGTCATTTTCTTGCAGAAAATGATATAGATGTATAGTTATTATATACTATATAGTACGTATTTACTTTTTATACTTAAACGATGATAGTTGCCCAGATGGTATGGGTTTCGCATGATGCTTCTTCAGGTGATCGTAAAGTCATAATCATGGCATGAAACAACTTGAGTGAATTAGAAAAGGGTGAAAAGAGTTCATAATTTTTTTTTACCCGGGTGTGGTTGGAGGATATCTACATATTGGTATTTGTGCTTTGTTTTGAGGGGTGGGACAAATTTCTTTTATGCATGCTATGCGACCAAACTATATGTTATTTAGTTGAGGAATCATAT
>NC_029794.2:108806065-108819229 GCF_000816755.2 Arachis ipaensis | reverse complement strand
TCGATAAAAATAAAAAAAAATAAAAAATTGTCTCTTATACAATAAAAGAAGTGTAAAAAAATTATATAAAAATAAGACAACTATCATTTCTCTTAAACAAATATCAAAAATAAAATAACTCACTAATGTGTATGTGCGTCCTCCCGGAACTCAATTGTTATTATGCAAGTGTATTAGGAATAAAAAGAAGAAAATGAATTGATTTGATTTGAAAATTTGATGAATTATATTTTGAAAAATATTTGAGAATTATTAAAATTTATTATTTTTAATTATTAATTAGTCATCAATGTTTAAATGTATAAAATAAAGTATATTATTAAATTATTAGACTAAAAAAATTATACAAAATAAATTGAATTGATGGTTAAATGATGATAAAAAAATAATAAATTTTGTTAATGGCTACTAGGATTTTTCTTATATTACAAATAAACTCAAATAATCCTTTATTTTATTTTTTTTCCAGAATTTAGTAAGAATTGAAATGATTTAATATATTACAATTCTGTTAGGAAGACAATAGAGAATCTAAACAATGTGAACAATGGACTTCGAATTTGGCCCAATATAAAGAAAAAAAAAAGGTAAGAAAACTCCCCAAATTACCTAAGCCCAAAAAACCCAAACAGTTATTTCAAAAAATTAACCATCCAACCCTAATTTACGAAAGAAATTTATCCAAACACCCTCCCTCAAAATCATTTGCCACCCTCACCCTCAATAATCATCTCACCTCTTCGACGTTAGAAGCTCCCTCACCAGTTATCATCGTCCACCCCTGTAGCCCCCCTCCCCATCACCATCGCAAAATCGTCATCAAACAACTATCCACGTAGTTACTAAAATAATCATCCGACTACCTAGTGAAATGAACATCCAGCATTTGTTAATTGTATATACTTAAACTGAATCGAACAAAATAACAATCCAATTAAGAATTAAAATAATCATCTACATACCTAGTAAATTGAACATTCAGCACATTTGCGGGATGGAGAGAGTCGACGGCGACGCATGGAGGCAGGGGAGGAGATCCGATGACGGAGCAGCCACGCAACAACAACTTCGGCTAGGAGAGGTTGCGAATCTACTTTGTGGGCTTCGAACCCGAACACGCAACGGTCAAAGATGAAAGAGGAGGAGTCGAATCGGTGGGAGGAAGGGTGGCGTCGATGAGGTGCGGCACAGCAGCAACCACGACGCGACGAGGAGGACAGATAACGGGGATAACATGCATCTCGAACTGCACGACGGGAGGCGGTGGCCTGCAGTGGGGCCTACACGGCCGGCGGCAGGTGGACAGCGGTAACAAGGATGCACGGGGCTACTGCGGCTCGATCTCCCATTGCTACGGAGCAAGCAAAACGCGGAGAGGCTAGGCGTCGTCAACGGGAGGCTGGGTGGTGTCAGCGGGAGGATGGACGGCGTCAGCTAGGCGGTGTCTGACTGGACAGTGGAAAAGTGTTGCGGCGCCGAGGTGACTCTGCGGACCAGAGATCGCAAATGGAAAATGGGAGATTAGCGTGATATTAGGAGTAACTGTGCCAATTGTGATTTGGTTTAATTGCAAATCCTTGTTTTTCAAATTTCAAAATCTGAAATTAAAAATAATTAATTAATAATCTGATATCTAAATCTGGTTAGTTCGTTAAGATTTGGATTAAGAGTTTGACATGGGAATAAATGATGAATTAGGTGTAAGTAGATTAGGTCTTGTTTTTATTCTATATCTTATGATATAAATCATTGTCCTTTAATAGAAAGAAGAGATTGGCTAAAATGAAGGAAGCAGCTAAAGTTTTGAAGTTTGGATCTTTGGTTCCCATTTCAAAATCTGGTTTCTTTCGAGAGGTTTCATAGGCTTCCTTTAATGTTTAGGTGATTGTCATCCTTTATAAAGATGGTATGCTACATGACATTTCTAAGTTCAAATTTTAGAAAATATTTTTGAACACCACACGTTCTCATATAATATCTATAAATTACTTGGGTGATCCAAATTTGTTTAATCTTATTGTTATGCTTCTTGTGCTGATTGCTGAAATCTATTATACTTTTATTTTTGACAGTATTGTTAAATGTGAAGTTTTGATGCAATTCTTTGAAAAATTGGCTACATTCTACAACAAAATTTGTCAAAATAATATCAACGGACTACATTCTCAACTATTCGGATCGAAATCTGTCCACCGTATTGGTATACAACAATGAAGCACTCAAGGAAAACTATGTTGGCTTGCGTAGTTTTAGACGAAGATGCACTCTTGAAGGGATTTGATTGATTTTATCTCATGAAAGCTGTTGCTTTTGCCATTTGGACAAGTAAAAGTTTTAATAGATTCCGAATTTTGGTTCCAAGGTTTTACTCGGTTTTGGTTAATAGCAAGTTTTTGTGTTATGGTCTAATTCTTTTTTTTCAATATGATTCTTTAGATTAGTAGGTAATTATTTTTTTGTGCATAGATCAATTATATCTTATAAATTTAGGATATGTTTGAATTTTGCTATTACTCAATCTTTGGATTAAGTTATATTGTATCTATTATATCGAGCAATAATTAGTTACGATAATATATAGGTCAGTAATAACTTATATTATTTTCTGTCATATAATTGACAAATTAAAGGACATTAGTAATATAGAATTATAACATATAGGGGAAGGATAAATTAGTGTATAAAATAATAAAAAATAACTTAATAATTTGACTTTCAAAAAATATAGTAAAAATATCTAAAAAAATATTTATCATTCCCAACTATCTTTATATTCTACTTCCACCCTACTCCTATATTTCCAAGTATTCTTTTGGATTATGGGACTTAAATCGTTGTTCTCCTCTAAAACTAGATTCACAGAAAATCTCATTCATGTGGAGTCGTTAATCTGATTAGAATACCAATAATATAATTATAATTAGAAGTGTGTTAAAAAATAATGTTAAAAATACAAATATTATAGATATTACCTAAATTTTGAAGTCATCATCTAAATTACATTCTCTCATCCAGTTCGTCACCCAAACTCCGCTATCATTCCTAAGATATAAAGCATTCAATAAATAATTATTATATACATGCAAAATATAAACTATTGAATTTGTTATAATATTTTAAAAAAATAATGAGAAGACTTACAATCTATTTTTTTGAGTGGGTAGGCTAAAAAGTGTGGTAGTCAAAATCTGGAGTAATTTATAAGTTTAAACTTATAATAGTAAAAAATATAATCATCTAACATGGCTTTTAAATAAGTTGCATATACAAGAGTTAATTGTATGTGATTTAAATTGACTAAAAGTACTAGTTATAACAAACGATTATTTAAATTATTTAGCGATTCAAGATGATTGAGTATTGGTTTAGAACAAACAATTACCACTTTAATTGTGTTTCTTTTGCATTGTTGATATTTTTCGACACAAGGTAGTGAATCCAACAAGATTAGATGATGACTCGTAAAGTCAACAATAATTAAATACCAATATGGATTCTCATAGATAGGGGGATAAAAACATGCAATTAACCTTAAATCATTATAAATATTAGGAAATTAAAATATTATATTGATAGAAAATAAATTGTTCATTTGTACCCTTATGACATGGCTAACTTTCTGTGATATATAAGTTCCAAAGAAATCATAGATAACTTCGACCGGTTTGTATTTGTCACTTAAAGCATATCGCTGCAAACACAAAAATACTTGTTAAATCAAAATATATTTTAAATTTAACATCTATTTTTTAATTGATAATTTTAAACTTTACTCGTGTGAGTATATAACATGATTTGGTCTAGAAGTAAGAACTTTTCTATAAATTGGTATATCCATACAAAATATTGGCCTAAAATATTAACTAATAATTTAAAGATATTGTAGGAATAAATTTACTGCGAAATGCCCAGGCATGAACCTTCATTCCTACATCAAAATACATGTGTCATCATAAGTGTAACCAGGTTTATAACCTATAATATATTAAATTGATATATAAAACATGTTTATAGGTAAAATACAAATCATAAACAAAAAATATAATTACAAGAAAAAAGGTAATATGCATTGACTTTTATACTTACTCGTGATTCGACACAATTTTCTGACACGAGACATCTAAATACATTTCTACAATCTTTTTTATCTAGTGTGATTACTAACTCTTTAGAACTGCCAAAGTCATAAAATGATTAGCTAAAAGACTCATAAAATTTTTAAATTATTATAATATAAAAATAAATCACACGTATGGCCCTAGCATATTCGAAAAAATATTGGTTGCAACATCAACTTCAAACTCGATTAACATGATCGAAGGTGTAGGTTCGAATGTAATAAGTGTCCACCATTGCAGTTAAAAAAAATAGTTTTAAGATTAAACAGAAACATTAAAGCAAAGAGAAAAAAAATAAAAGAAAGAAGAAAAAAAATTTACCTTTGGTAGCACAACTTCTACTCTAACTTGTGGTTGTCCATTAGATTGATTTGTTGATTCGTGAGTGATATTTGAATGGAACAACTTTTTGGGTTGAATGGATAGAATGCTAGTAAGGTCACTACTAATTTTTGTATTTTCTAAAGAGTGCATAACTATATTAAGATTCAATATCGAACCACCATTTGTGGAAGTTACTTGTTGTGCCATGATCACATTAATCTTTTAGTTTAGAACATAAATTACCAATTCCATATTTTCGATCCTTTTTGTTAGATCATTAAACATATTTTTGACTTGCATGTCCTCCATTGCCAATGGAACATGCAAGTCAAAAATATGTTTAATGAACAACATCTATTAGCCTTTCTTTGACAAATCCATGCTTATCAATGTAACACCCTGTCATACAGAGTCTTATGCTTAAGTCATAATTCAGAGATGGAAAGGTATTACAACTTCTAAAATAAAAAATTTAGTACGTATAGTAGTATGAATGATGTTTATAACTAGGAGCCTTTGAAGGAAAAAGGGGTAAACAAAAATCGTGACTCGAAAAGCGCAACACTCCGATCGATAACGTAACGAACAGGGATAAGCTACGTGAGATTATATATATACAAAAGAGTGTCAAAAACGGGAATATCAAAACTCAAATCCGGATGCGAAGATAACCGGTCCGAGCATAGCAATATATATACATATAATAAAATAAGGAAACCCCAAAGGAAACTCAAAGGGACACAAATACAGGAACCTATTCTCCAAAATCTCCTATAAGAGGAGTCATCACAGTTTGTATTATTTAATGGAGATAAAAGTATCTACGCAAAACATATAAACCAAAACAGAGCCCCCAAGAACAAAGGATCTTCGCTAATCCGGAAGTCTCCAGCATGCCTCAACGAGAAGCCTCGCGTCCTGCATTTGAAAACCACAACATCTGCATGGGTGAGAACCAGAGGTCTGCAGCATGGTAACAGTTCCCCATATATAACATGTAATAATAGAGGAAAGCCGAAGGCAATCCTAGAACTTCCTCCAGATAAAATCAAAGCTTATAAACAAGCTAAACCATAAAGGACATCTGACTAAAGATCCTTCAGTCTAACTAATACTTCCCTTTCCAATTCCTTCAGACCTCCCAACTACCAGCAGGAGTACAATGTAGCAAACACAGCTAAATCAAACAAGAGATATACAAATAGGAACAGATAAGGCATTTAGACAATTAGCAAGTAATGAGCTCATCCGGGCCTTTCACAGTGCCCGGCCACACTTACGACGTAGGGTCACAAGAGCTTCGAGTCTCAACCTGGAGCACGTGGTGGCTAGCCACTGCTTCCTCCCAGGGAAACCCTCATCTCCGATAGTGGAAGTGCAAACATTCACAATTCATTCAATAGCATATATGCATTTATACTTAGCCATAATCATGGCTCCGCCGTAACACGGCAATAATCCAGCTATCCGGCTCACGATTAAATCCATAACCAGCCAATTCATTAATAATTACGGCCCTTCGGCCCATGGCATAACAAGCACTTCCACCGCCATCCTCCGCATCTCACATAATCATCTTTGATCCTCATTGATCATTCATTTTTCCCTTGCTTCACTCGCAAGTTACTACATTCACTAGCTCCTTGTCTCATTGCTAGGCATATCATAATGATTTAAGACATAAGTGGTGAGATTGGAGGCTTAGAAGTATGAAATTTGGCTTTTAAAACTCAAAAATCAACTTTGTGATGAAAACAGGGCCACGCGTACACGCACTTCACGCGCACGCGTGGATGGCCACAAAACTCATCGACGCACAAGCGTCATACGCGCGGGTTGAAAAATACCCAAACGACGCGCAAGCGTCAGCCACGCGTACGCGTGGGTGCTCTTGTGCCCCAGGCACAAAACTGGCACAACTCTGGCACAACTCTCGAGAAAATAGCTGGGCATTTGGTGCAGCGCATCGATGCGTCCGCGCACACCATGCGCACGCGTGGATGATGCTTTCTTGAAGAACGGCGCGTACGCGCCAAGTGCGCCTACGCGCAGAGGGTCATTCTGCTAAAAATTTTCTAACTTAAAAGCTGCAGAATTTACAGATTCAGCCCCCAATCTTCCGACGGACATAACTTTCTCATTTTAAATTGTTTTCCGCCCGTTCTTCCAACGGCATGGACATCCCGGATCCAATTTCATTTCTAAACAGATTTGACACAAAACAGAGATCTGTAGTCTAAGTTATGTTCCGTCAAAGTATGCCCAAAAACCATGTTTTCATACAAAACCACAAGGTGCCATTTTCAAAACAAGCCATTTTCAACTCTTTTCAAAATCAACCAAAACATGCCAATTTCAACCCTTTTTGAAATCAATCAAAATGTACCAAAATCAACATCAAGCCTCCTCAACTCACACATCAACACTTCACCACAATTCGCAAAACATCATCCCACTAATTTAACACTTCTCAATCAAATGGCTAAGAGACAACACATAAACATGTCATACATACTTTCTCATCCCAATCTCCCATGATACCACTTTCAATTAACCATCATTACACATACTCAATATCATACTCACCATCAACATGATGTCACTCACAATTCAATCTCAATTACTCATCAAGCATATATCACAACATGCATATTTCTCATACATCATACCATCAAGGCATCAATAATCATCATCACATATATGACCACATCATATATCTCAACTATTCAACAACATCAACAATTCAATGCCTATCTTAGGGCCTCTAGCCTAAGTATTTTCTACCACATTACATATTAGATACGAGAAACCGAGACCATACCTTAGCCGATTTCCCAAGCTCAACCGGAGCACATCCAAACCACTTGTCCACAAGTCCTCTAGGTCTCAACACCTCCAAGAACAGATTTTTACCACCAAAAATCCCTTTTCAAGCTTTCCAAGGTCTTAATTAAGCCCCAATATTCACATATACACAACCTAAGCCACAATCATCATACCCATACACAACATCTCAATACCCAAACATCATAGAACAACAAATTACACTAGGATTGAGAATCTTACCACACCCAAGGTTCAAGGAAACAAGATAAACCTTCTCTTTCAAGAGAGTTGGGTCATATAACATCAAAGAGCCCAAAATCTCAACATTTTTGCTCATGAAACTCGAAATCAAAGCTGGAAATTCGAAGAGAAAAACGTGGTTTACCTCAAGATTGATTGTATGAGTTTTGTAGAGCTCTCTGTGGTGAACGCGTGGCCACAAACGGTGCGGCAATCGGAGCTCTAGATCAAAAGTTATGGTGGTTTGAAGATCAAATGAAAGAAAGAACTTGAGAGAGTGTTCTTCCCTCCATGGCCTCCATTTCAGCATGTTTCTTGAGTGTAGTGAGGAGAGAGAGTGCTGAAATGAGTGTATTAGGTTTAGTTTAGTTGGGCCAAGGGCCCACTTTGGGTCCGGTTTGGCCCGTTCGATCCAATCTTGGTCTGATTTCTATAAAATTGGTACCGAAATTCTCGTCTCAATCTCCTCTATCACATTTAGCCATAAAAATCACATTTTTGGCTTTCTAGAATAAATTCTCATTTATGGGTTAATTGGCCATTAATTAACCGGGTCTTATATTCTACCCACCTAATTGGGAATTTTGCCCACAAAATTCGAATTCAATTACTTGAGAATAAGTGCGGATAATCCGTTCGCATCTCCGACTCAAGTTCCCAAGTGTGTTCCTCAACACCGCCTCGAATCCAAGCCACTTTGACTAATGAAACCTCTTTTCCACGCAACCGTTTGATACTAGTATCATCAATTCTGACTGGAGCCACTGGAAGCGTCAAATCTTCTCTTAAGTGAACCGATTCAGGTTCTAACACATGGCTAGCATCAGGAGTGTACTTCCGAAGCTGCGACACGTGAAACACGTCGTGCAGGTTTGAAAGATGAAGTGGTAGAGCCATCCGATACGCCACCGGTCCAATCCTCTCCAGGATCTGAAATGGACCAATGTATCGAGGATTCAACTTCTTCGCTTTAATTGCCCTACATACTCCTGTGGTTGGGGTAACCTTAAGGAAAACATGATCTCCTTCCACAAATTCCAAGGGCTTCCGCCTCTGATCGGCGTAACTCTCCTAGCGACTCTGCGCCGTAAGCATCCTATCTCGGATTTTCTTGACTTGTTCGGTGGTCTCAGCTATCATCTCCGGCCCCAACAAGCCTTTCTCTCCAGCTTCATACCAACATAGCGAAGATTGACATTTTCTCCCATACAAGGCCTCATACGGAGCCATTCTGATGCTCGCATGGTAACTATTATTGTATGCAAACTCCACTAACGGCATATACCGATCCCAACTCGCCGGTTGGTCCAAAACACAAGCTCTCAACATATCCTCTAGTGTTTGGATTGTCCTCTCGGATTGACCATCTATTTGAGGATGGTAAGCCGTACTCAAGCTTAGTCGGGTTCTGAAAGCTTTCTGAAATGCACCCCAAAATCTCGAAGTGAAGCGAGGATCTCTATCAAAGATTATAGTAGCCGGTACGCCATGAAGTCTCACAATCTCCTCTATGTACAACCGTGCTAGTTCCTCAAGGGTGTAAGTCATCTGAATGGGTAAAAAGTGAGCTGATTTCGTCAGTCGGTCCACAATCACCCAGATAACATCAAAACCAGTCCTAGTCCTTGGCAATCCCGAAACAGAATCCATTGCAATACTTTCCCACTTCCATTGCGGAACCTCTAAAGTTTGCAACATTCTGGAAGGTCTTTGATGTTCAATCTTTACCTTTTGACAGGTTAAGCACTTTGAAACATATTCCGCCATATCATTCTTCATACCCGGCCACCAAAACATCGCCTTTAAATCATGGTACATCTTAGTACTTCCCGGGTGAATGGAGAATCCGCTTTTGTGTGCCTCCTTTAAGATATCTTGCCTCAAAGTGCCAATATCCGGCATAATGATCTTACCCTCGAATCTCCATAACCCATCTTTTTCTTCCGACACTCTCCACTGTTTTCCTTGCTCAATAGCCGGTAACACCTTCCATAACGCTTCATCATTTTCATGAGCCTTTAGGAGTTCGGACTTAAAGTCACTCGAGATTTCTAATCGGCTCAAACACAAAGTTCCAGATACTTCTTGAGCACCAATTTGTAGACTCTCAAATTCCTTGAGCTACTTCTGCTCTTGAAGCATCATCCAAGCCGCATATAACGACTTCCGACTTAACGCATCCGCCAATACATTCGCCTTTCCCGGATGGTAATTCAACTCAAAGTCGTAGTCCTTCAATAATTCCATCCACCTTCTCTGCCTCATATTAAGCTCTTTCTGATCAAAGAGATATTTCAAGCTCTTGTGATCAGAGAAGACTTGGAACTTAACCCCATAGAGGTAATGCCTCCACACCTTCAAGGCAAACACAACCGCAGCGAGTTCCAAATCGTGCATAGGGTAACTAACTTCACGAGGTCTCAACTGGCGTGAGGCATACGCCACCATATTATGATGCTGCATCAGCACGCATCCTAGACCCTTTAGTGAGACATCACAGTACACCTCAAATGGTTCGTTCGGCTCGGGTAACACCAACACAGGTGCAGTGGTCAACTTTTTCTTCAATGCCTGAAAGCTCTCCTCGCACTCAGGAGTCCAAACCAATGCTGTGTCTTTGCGGGTTAACTTTGTCAACGGCAAGGCTAATTGCGGAAAGCCTTTGATGAACCTTCGGTAATAGCCAGCTAAGCCCAGAAAACTCCTTATCTCAGTTACTGTGGTTGGTTGCTTCTAATCCATCACAGCTTCAACCTTAGTTGGATCTACTGCTATTCCCTTCTTACTCACCACGTGACCCAAAAACTTCACCTCACTCTTCCAGAACTCACACTTAGACAGTTTCGCATAGAGTTTCTTCTCCTTTAAAATCTGCAACACGGTCCTCAAGTGTTCCGCATGCTCTTCTTCAGTCTTGGAGTAAATCAGTATGTCGTCAATGAAGACAACCACGAATTTATCCAGAAACGGACGGAACACTCTATTCATGTAATCCATAAACACTGCAGGAGCATTCATCAACCCAAAAGATATTACAGTGTACTCGTAATGACCATAACGAGTCCTGAAAGCGGTCTTAGGGATATCCTCACCCCTCACCCTTATCTGGTGATAACCAGATCGCAAATCGATCTTAGAGAAAACCCCAGCTCCTTGTAACTGATCCATGAGATCATCAATTCTCAGCAATGGGTACTTATTCTTTATCGTGACCTTATTCAGCTGCCTGTAATCCACACAGAGCCGCATACTCCCATCTTTCTTCTTTACCAGTAACACTGGAGCATCCCACGGGGAAACATTTAGTCGGATAAAGTTCTTACCCAAAAAATCCTCTAACTGAGACTTTAGCTCGGCCAACTCTAACGGTGACATTCTATAAGGAGCACTTGAGATTGGTCCCGCCCCAGGCACCAATTCAATAGCAAACTCGACCTCTCGGTTAGGTGGAAATTCATCGATGTCATCGAGAAACACCTCCGAAAACTCACACACCACCGGAATCTGTTCTATCCTTTGATCATCACCCAAAACACCCGCGGTTAACAATAGGATACCCTGACATTCGATTCCATAATAGTTCACTATCATCGAATTCAAGTAATAATTATTCACCACGGTCGGCCCTTCTGTATCTTTTGACATAAAGTACACCGACTTTGTAGAACAATCAAGCAGGACATGATTCTCAGATAACCAGTCCAATCCCAAGATAAGATCAAGACCGATCATCGGTAAGCAGATTAAGTTATGGACAAAATCACGCTGCTTGAACCTAAACGAAACTTTCGGACATCCTAGCCTAGTTACCATGGCTTCATGGGTAGCATTATACACTTTTAGGTCATAACTTAAGGTTACGATCTTCAATCCTAACTCATGGCTTTCTCAAATGCAATGAATGAATGCGATGCTCTCAACTCAAATAAATTATTTAAAGTTCGACCAGCTATTTCACAGTTACCTCAGATAAGTGCCTCAGATCCCTCAGCACCTATAGTTGAAGTGGTGAACACCCGACCAGTCTGCTGCGCCTTCCCGACACCTTGTTTCTGCTTTTCCGGACAGTTTGGGACCTTATGTCCCGCCTTACCACAGTAATAGCACAAGCCCCACCCGGCCTTGCACGGTGCTCCCGGATGGTGACTTCTACACCTAGTACAAGCTTGATCATTCTGA
Source organism: Arachis ipaensis (assembly GCF_000816755.2). Lineage (NCBI taxonomy): Eukaryota > Viridiplantae > Streptophyta > Magnoliopsida > Fabales > Fabaceae > Arachis > Arachis ipaensis. The sequence continues at coordinate 108,807,542 of NC_029794.2, read as the reverse complement.
GGCTGCTTTCTAAACCTTTTTCCTCGGGAGTTGTTGTTGTTGGGCCTCCTAAAAGAACCTCCCCTCTTGAAAGGTGGACCTCTAGGTGCAAAGCTCTTCCCTCGGTTCTGTGGGAATGATCCTCTGCGACTTCCTCTCTCAGTAGCTACCTTCATCACACACTCTTCAGCAACCCTACACTTGTTCACCAACACAGCAAAAATTCTGATCTCCATTGGTCCCTGAGCTCCATTTCCGTTGTCACCATGGTTATTCATCTGTTGTCCAAGAGCCTTAGCAGTGGCTTGCATAGCAGCAGCCATGTTCTCCAACGCAGTCATAAAGTTTACCGAGTCAGTAGGGTTAATCTCTGGTGCACGAGCATTCGTATGACCTCTCCCGCGGCCTCTACCGCGTCCATGAGGCGCCATCTGGTTCCTATATACACCAAACATTCGATATTAAGTTGATCAGTCTCAATATCGGAAGTCTAGTCCTTCAAAGTCCCAAATGTATGCTCATGAACATTTATGCCAATTATATCAAGTAGATATACTAACAGCATATAACACACATACAGAGAATGTACAGAAGCATAGTTAGTCCGTCCTTCAGGCTCTACAGGAACGAATTGCTCTGATACCATAATGTAACACCCTACCATACAGAGTCTTATGCTTAAGTCATAATTCAGAGATGGCAAGGTATTACGACCTCTAAAATAAAAAATTTAGTACGTATAGTAGTATGAATGATGTTTATAACTAGGAGCCTTTGAAGGAAAAAGGGGTAAACAAAAATCGTGACTTGAAAAGCGCAACACTCCGATCGATAACGTAACAAACAGGGATAAGCTACGCGAGATTATATATATACAAAAGTGTCAAAAACGGGAATATCAAAACACAAATCCGCATGCGAAGATAACCCGTCCGAGCATAGCAATATATATACATATAATAAAATAAGGAAACCCCAAAGGGACACAAATACAGGAACCTATTCTCCAAAATCTCCTATAAGAGGAGTCATCACAGTTTGTATTATTTAATGGAGATAAAAGTATCTACGCAAAACATATAAACCAAAATAGATCCCCAAGGACAAAGGATCTTCGCTAATCCGGAAGTCTCCAGCATGCCTCAACGATAAGCCTCGCGTCCTGCATCTGAAAACCACAAAATCTGCATGGGTGAGAACCAGAGGTCCCCAGCATCGTAACAGTTCCCCATATATAACATGTAATAATAGAGGAAAGCCGAAGGCAATCCTAGAACTTCCTCCAGATAAAATCAAAGCTTATAAACAAGCTAAACCATAAAGGGCATCTGACTAAAGATCCTTCAGTCTAACTAATACTTCCCTTTCCAATTCCTTCAGACCTCTCAACCACCAGCAGGAGTACAATGTAGCAAACACAGCTGAATCAAACAAGAGATATACAAATAGGAACAGATAAGGCATTTAGACAATTAGCAAGTAATATGCAGTCAAATAG
>NC_029794.2:108797147-108806006 GCF_000816755.2 Arachis ipaensis | reverse complement strand
CTCACGGTTAAATCCATAACCAGCCAATTCATTAACAATTACGGCCCTTCGGCCCATGGCATAACAAGCACTTCCACCGCCATCCTCCGCATCTCACATAATCATCTTTGATCCTCATTGATCATTCATTTTTCCCTTGCTTCACTCGCAAGTTACCACATTCACTAGCTTCTTGTCTCATTGCTAGGCATATCATAATGATTTAAGACATAAGTGGTGAGATCGGAGGCTTAGAAGTATGAAATTTGGTTTTTAAAACTCAAAAATCAACTTTGCGATGAAAACAGGGCCACGCATACGCGCACTCCACGCGCACGCGTGGATGGCCACAAAACTCATCGACGCGCAAGCGTCATACGCGTGGACATGTGGGTTGAAAAATAGCCAAATGACACGCAAGCGTCAGCCACGCGTACGCGTGGGTGCTCTTGCGCTCCAGGCACAAAACTGGCACAACTCTGGCACAACTCTCAGGAAAATAGCTGGGCATTTGGTGCAGCGCATCGACGTGCCCGCGCACACCACGCGCACACGTGGATGGTGCTTTCTTGAAGAACGGCGCGTACGCGCCAAGTGCGCCTATGCGCGGAGGGTCATTCTGGTAAAAATTTTCTAAGTTAAAAGCTGCAGAATTTACAAATTCAGCCCCCAATCTTCCGACAGACATAACTTTCTCATTTTAAATCGTTTTCCGCCCGTTCTTCCAACGGCATGGACATCCTGGATCCAATTTCATTTCTAAATAGATTTGACACAAAACAGAGATCCGTAGTCCAAGTTATGTCCTATCAAAGTATGCCCAAAAATCATGTTTTCATACAAAACCACAAGGTGCCATTTTCAAAACAAGCCATTTTCAACTCTTTTCAAAATCAACCAAAACATGCCAATTTCAACCCTTTTTGAAATCAATCAAAATGTACCAAAATCAACATCAAGCCTCCTCAACTCACACATCAACACTTCACCACAATTCGCAAAACATCATCCAACTAATTTAACACTTCTCAATCAAATGGCTAAGAGACAACACATAAACATGTCATACATACTTTCTCATCCCAATCTCCCATGATACCACTTTCAATTAACCATCATTACACATACTCAATATCATACTCACTATCAACATGGTGTCACTCACAATTCAATCTCAATTACTCCTCAAGCATATATCACAACATGCATATTTCTCATACATCATACCATCAAGGCATCGATAATCATCATCACATATATGACCACATCATATATCTCAACCATTCAACAACATCAACAATTCAATGCCTATCTTAGGGCCTCTAGCCTAAGTATTTCCTACCACATTACATATTAGATACGAGAAACCGAGACCATACCTTAGCCGATTTTCCAAGCTCAACCGGAGCACTTCCAAACCACTTGTCCACAAGTCTTCTAGGTCTCAACACCTCCAAGAACAGATTTTTACCACCAAAAATCATTTTTCAAGCTTTCCAAGGTCTTAATCAATCCCCAATATTCACATATACACAACCTAAGCCACAATCATCATACCCATACACAACATCTCAATACCCAAACATCATAGAACAACAAATTATACTAGGATTGAGAATCTTACCACACCCAAGGTCCAAGGAGACAAGATTAACCTTCTCCTTCAAGAGAGTTGGGTCGTATAACATCAAAGAGCCCAAAATCTCAACATTTTTGCTCATGAAACTCGAAATTAAAGCTGGAAATTCGAAGAGAAAAACGTGGCTTACCTCAAGATTGATTGTATGGTTTTTATAGAGCTCTCCGTGGTGAACGCGTGGCCACAAACGGTGCGGCAATCGAAGCTCTAGATCAAAAGTTATGGTAGTTTGAAGATCAAATGAAAGAAAGAACTTGAGAGAGTGTTCTTCCCTCCATGACCTCCATTTCAGCGTATTTCTTGAGTGTAGTGAGGAGAGAGAGTGCTGAAATGAGTGTATTAGGTTTAGTTTGGCCAAGGGCCCACTTTGGGTCCGGTTGGCCCGGTTTGGCCCGTTCGGTCCAATCTTGGTCCGATTTCTATAAAATTAGTACCGAAATTCTCGTCTCAATCTCCTCTATTACATTTAGCCATAAAAATCACATTTTTGGCTTTCTAGAATAAATTCTCATTTATGGGTTAATTGGCCATTAATTAACCGGGTCTTACAATCAACAAATCTAACAACAAGTGCCATTTGTTCTCTTTTAGATTCATCTTTAGCTTCATTAACAATCAAACAAAATTTTGCATTACCAATGTCATTGCAAATTTTATTTTGCACTTTTCTAGTAAAAACATGTAGAATTTCCTTTTGAATAGAAGGTGATGTGTATATTGCATTTTGAGGAGCATTCTCCAAGACAACTGCATCCACTTCTTTATTGTAAGAAGCTAATAATTTTAATATTTCAAGAAAATTTCCTCGATTATGAGACTCATGACTCTCGTCATGTCTCCTAAAAGCACAAGCTTGAAATGTTAACTATCTGACAGTATCAATAGAGGCTTTAAGACGCAATCTATTGCTTAAAACTTGTTGTGAGCTTTGCTTAGCCAATACTTTGTCAATGTGACATAATTGATTAAGTAAATCTTTACAAGACTTAACAGCAATATTATGAGGAGAATTAAGAGATTTACCCACATGAGATAAAAATGCACAATCCTTTTCATTATTCACTTTTTTCCAATTGTGAAATCCTCGTGATGTGAATGGACTTGATTTTCTAGAAAATAAATAACATGGAAGACAAAATGTAGCATTCACTTCTGGCGAATATTCTAGCCAAGAAAAAATCTTAAACCAATGAGCTTTGAAATGACGAGGATGACTTTCTAGATCAGAAAGAGGGTACTCATCCATAATAAATTGATATGGTCCAAACTTTATGTATGCTCTACGGATTTCATCTTGTTGATTGATAGGATAATTCCAAATTTGCGGACGCTTTCTGGGATCACGCATCAATGTATCAATATTAACTTGATCTATTTCAGTCCTTGTTATTTTGGAAGTAGGGGGTTGAATATCTTGCTCAACAAGTTGTGTCACAGGTTGTATCTTAGGTTGTTCAATAATATTTTGAACATTACTCAGAGAATCTGAAGCTGAATTTTGTTCATCATATATTCTCTCTTTTCTCTTGAAAAATGAGTGAATTGTTTTCATCTTTGACATTGTTAACTTAACTTGAACTATCTAACAAAAAAAAATAAAAATAATTGGATATATGTTATTTTTTTAAAAAAATATTAAACCTATTGAGTAATAACAAATAATTTTAGAAACACAAATATATAATAACCAAAAATAAAGTTATTGATTTACCTGATTATTTTTTGTTCCAAGTTCCACAAAAAATAACTCTATTGAGTTTTATCCTCACTTCAATCTTTGAACACTGTCCATTATAAAAAAAATAAATTAATTATTTTAAATAAATAATATAAATAATACTTGACATTGTTATTAACTTTAAAAAAATTGAGATATACCTCTTTGAGTTTTTGTTGTGCATTCAATGGTTAATATTTTGCTGTTCACTTCAAATTTTCAATGATTTTTTTTATATGTCTTGTTTTGATATGGAAAGAAAATTAGAATGAGAAGAGTAGAAGACCAAAAGTCTGCACAAATGGGAGCCACTACAAGAGAGAGAAAAGTGACGTTGATGCATCTCATGATTTTAAAAAAATGTTTGAAAGATGTACTAGTGCTACTTTAATTAATAATATGGGCTACTATCTATTGGGCTAGTATAATAGAACTATTTTTATTAATTATTAGAACGGGCTATTTGTTAACAAGAGTAACAATAATCCAAATATCCAATACATAGTACAGTTTTTAATTACTTTAATTTACAAAATTCTGTAACTTATATTTTTTTTAAATATTATATATAAAAAATATTTAATATTATTAATTATTACTATTTACTAATTTTTTTGAAAAATTTTGGGGGGACCATGGCCACCTTAGGCTCCCATCAATCTGCCAGTGGAAGCGAGGGCGATGCTTAATTTCAGCACAGCGGCAAAAAGCGAGGAGAAATTACCGACGGTAGGAGGGGGCGAAACTAAGTTGGTTTGGGGAGATCCTTTGGTTTCTTTTTGTCTATTGTTTTAATTTTGCCTCGCGTACATTTATATCTTGGAGGATTTAAAAATATATTTAAATCCCTTACTTTCTCAAAATCTAGACATATCGATCCTTGGGTCTAATTTATCTCATTTTAAAAGCTTTCCCACGTGTGCATCCGTATATTGGCTAGGCCAGTACAACAGAAGCCATGTTTAATTTTTTTTTACAGGTCTGCCAGACCCAAGTGAACAGAGAGATCGATGTGTCCAGATTTTGAGAAGATCAGAGACTTAAATGTATTTTCAAATCGTTGGGAATTTAAATATTTGCGGGCCAAAAAGTCAAAGATTTATTTGTCTTTTTCTCTTATTTATAAAAAGATTAATTAAAAAAGATAAATTGATTAGAGGAAGATAAAATAAATTAAAAATAATAAGAATATATAAAATATTTTGGTTTTCTCTTAAAAAAAACTAATATTAAAAAATAACATCATATTCATTATTGATAAGGTTATTTGAAAATTAAAAAAATACACGATCTTGGTGTTGGGAATAAGACACCATTCCCCCTTGAGAAAACATCTTTGACAGAGAAATAAAATAGACACAATCACAACACACGAATTTAACGTGGAAACTCCAATTACCGGAGAAAAAACCACGGCCGTTGTCAAATGATAACCAGAGAATATCACTATGTGAAAATTGTTATAACACATAGACTTCTTTCTCTCTAACAGCGGCACCCCAGTACACCCACACTCTCTCAAAGCAAATATCTAACTACACCTCACAACACTCTCTAATCAAAGAGTACAGAGGAAAAGAAAAATCAGATACAAGCTTAAAGTGTTTCTGACTGGTGCAAAAACAAATGGAGAACTTAGCCTCATATTTATAGCCTAGGCCACCCACTCCATTTGCTATCCTAAGCAATGTGAGACTAATTTAACCAAATCCTAACAATCTCTACCTTGATTGAAATAGTCACACATCTTCAGCTTCCATTGTCAACACCGACAATTCTTTGCTGCCATTGTCTATACCGACAATCATAGTTCAGAGAACTATCATACTCCACCATGAAAGTATACTCACTTGGAATTAGACCACTCCAAGCATTTCGCCTTGGTACAGATCGAAACCTTGCTGAAAATTCATGGTGCAACTTCCAAATTGGCTTTTCCTGGAAGTTCTTCAACCATCGACCTAACTCCGCCACACACCTTGCATCTCAACGCCAACCAATGCCCGTGTGTAATTGTGGACCCGATTGCCACAACTTATCCTTATCCATGGCAGTGCGGCAATACCATGAGGATACTTCCTTTAACGCCTTGTGCAAACCTGATTGTATCAACACATCATTGCCTTGTATTTGCCACAAGCCAAAATTGATTCTTCCATCAAATTTCTCTATTTCAAGCTTCACAGCACTTGAATATCCTGACATTGTTACAACCGTATACTGGAATAGTATAACTCAACCGTGCACTATGAAGGGTCCCCAGGAAAGAGAGGTGGGTCACAATGGACACACTTAAATACCAAGTCTTTCCTTAGCCAGAATCTTTCCAAACTGCACTCTCACAGTGTCACACTGCCTTCCAGCAACAACAACAACAACCAAAGATCAACCTCAAGCCACAGAACAAAATTCTTTTCTGATGTGGAAGGTCAGACTAGGCTGCAACCACAGAGCATACTAAGAATAAATTCCACCGAACCAAAGCTCTGATAGCACTTGTTGGGAATAAGACACCATTCTCCCTTGAGAAAATACCTTTGACAGAGAAATAAAATAGACACAATCACAACACAAGAATTTAACATGAAAACTCCAATTACCGGAGAAAAAACCACGGCCGTTGTCAAATGAGAACCAGAGAATATCACTATGTGAAAATTGTTACAACACATAGACTTCTTTCTCTCTAACACCGGCACCCCAGTACACCCACACTCTCTCAAAGAAAATATCTAACTACACCTCACAACACTCTCTAATCAAAGAGTACAGGGGAAAAGAAAAATCAGATACAAGCTTAAAGTATTTCTGACTGGTGCAAAAACAAATGGAGAACTTAGCCTCATATTTATAGCCTAGGCCACCCACTCCATTTGCTATCCTAAACAATGTAGGACTAATTTAACCAAATCCTAACACTTGGCAGTAAAGATCTTAATTTTAGGCTAAGTTTTAATTTTGATTTTTTAGTTTTAAGTCAAATTATAAATTATTGGTGGTCATATTTAAATTATTTAAAAAAATTAATTATATGAAACATAATCTTATTTTATATATTTAAACACTCAAGTACAAAACACTATTAGTCATTATGTCATACTATTTTTTTTATTCAAACTAAGAGATTACAACTCAGTAGAGCAATGAAAGGAAAATAAGCGAATGATCACATGGGATCTTTTTCGATGGACATTATTAAAACTTTTCCATTGAAACAAATTCTACAATCAATAAAGGTAATATATCTAACTCGTGATAAATTAGAATGTCTTTTATATACCGATGCTAATTTCTTTTTTATTGCATAGTTTCTAACCAAAAGAGTTAATAAGATCGACAAAGTAATGTGGCAGACGAAGAAGCCACTTGATAAGCTAACCTCCTTTCAATGTAAAATTGATGAGAAGCATCACGAGAAATCTGATCATACAGTCGTATACGAGATGAATAATAATTCTTTTGGTGATGTAACAAAAAAGAACTCGTGTCTATTGCAAAAAAAGTCTGTAATTACTGAGAATTGTGTGTTTACTGATTTATCCGATGAGAATAAGGACGTTGAGATTTTGGATAACATGCTACCATTATTCTGTAAAGGGATGCAAACATGCGTCAATAGAGAAGGAAAGTCGAACCCAAAATCAAGACTGAGTTTCCAAACAAATAGCACAACCCATAAAACTATGCAAGGACATGTGAGTAAGTTTGTAAGAAAGATGGCAAATTAGTAGGAGCCAATAATCCACCATCTATCTAAAACATGATTTTAAAGCATTCGCTATTACACGGCCTGCTTAAATGCCTAAACTTGAGCACAAAGTTCAATTATCAAGCAAGATAGCAGCAACTAGACAATGCAAAGGGTCGTTAACTTTTGATATAGACAATGCACTGTTAACAAATAGAATGAGCTCTGCAAAAAATGGCATTCAAGTCATCTTCTATCCCAAAGATATTTCATATATTTACAAGCATTTTTCAGTATATTATCCAAAAATGTATATTGTAGATAACCTCTTTGTTGCATGAAGAATCTTAATTGTAAATTCAAACCACCACAAGACATGAGATTGAGTGAGGATTTGGTCAACATAGCTATATACATCTTTAGTGCCGATAATAATATAATGTAAGAATTTTTTAGCTATTTTTTATTTTTAATTTTAGTTATCTCTATGTTTAAAATGGTGGCTTTGTGTTAGAGAGGATTTAGTTCTTATTCACGATACAACTACAACCAAGAAATATTTGTTTTGTCTCGTACCTGAAAATCAAATGTCTGAACTAGTAATAAAGCTGATGGCATTGATGGTAACATCAAATATTAGCATGACAATTAAAGAATGTTTGATCTCTTCTACCATCATTTGTGGTAAGTTAAAATCTTGATTGTCTCATTTTAATAAAGTAAAATAAATAACTAATGTACTCAAATATACCTAGAACGATGTGTCGTTATATATGGAGGATCATGACCTATTAAAAAAATATGCACATTATATAACACCAAGCTATGACCTTCAGTTTGTAAGTTTTCATTAAGTATTTGTATATTTTATTGTAATATAAAAAAAACTCAAATTTGTACTCAAACATATTATATTCTATTTTTTATATAGATATATGTCCTAATAATCAAAGAGAATGAAGATCACTGATATCTAATAGTAACGAGAATTCCTGATAAAATACTTTACTATTTAGACTCTCATTGTAAGGTTGAGGACGATAAACCATGCAAACACCTTATTAAAAATATAGTAAGTTTATTGATTATACATACAAAGCATAATTTATATTTACTTTGAATAATAAAGCAACAGATTTTTATAATAGAGAGTGACTTTTTCTGAAATAATATTTTCAAAGAAGTATGCAAAATGTGGTATACAAAAAATAGTGAGTTTTGAGGCTTGAGATGTCCGTAAGGCAATGGGTATTCATAAGTGTACAAATAGGTAATTTTTAAAATTGTTAGTTATTTAATTTAAAATATATATTTTGCTTTCGACTGTCTTGTGTTATATTACATGATATTTTGTCATACAGCAATGATTCAGCTGTATAGATTATGTAATGGATGGATGTACAACAGGAATCCACTCTTGTGATTCCCCTAAAGGTAACTTTTAACATAGACCATTATGCTCTTTAATTACACTAATCCATGTGTTAACGTTTACTAAAACAAATTACAGCTGCATGAAGAAAGGAGTAGAATGTATTTAGTATTGGATTTCGTCATCAGAGATTGGAATAAGATACGAGCAGATGTTAACGAGAGATTTCAATCATGGTGACTTATGATACACCAGTAGCATCTTTGCCGAGATGAAGAACTGTTATTCATGTCATCTTTTTAGACTTAATAGGACAGACAAATTTTTTTGTTCTACATTTTTTTTATTTCTCTCATTGTGAATCACTTTATTATTATCCTAGAAAGAACTTACTCATAATTATTATTAAACCTCAAAATTATCAGTATTATTTATCTTATTTTTTTATATTGAGTTCTTTTTTA
>NC_029794.2:108767361-108796890 GCF_000816755.2 Arachis ipaensis | reverse complement strand
TTAAAGGATCATTATTATTATTATGTAATACAAATCTAAATATTATTATTATTATATCTATGCAAATACAAACCTAAATATAATTATAATTAGCTTTGGAACCAATGAGTGATGCAAGAGAACATTCTCTGACTCCTAAACCTCATTAATTGTTATTGCTTTGGTATAGTATTATATAAGCAGGTTCCGCCAAAGTATTCTTCTACAAAGAAGCAATTTAGTAAGTAATTTATTTTGCAGCAAATTTGACTTTTTTCAACCCCTATTTGAACTTGTAAGTGGTAAGTAGACTATATAACAATCACTATATAAACCGAATTGGTTTACTATTTCATAAAAGTAAATACCCTTATAAAAAAAGGTTACCAAACAAGGAAGATTTAAAGTGCAATATAAACAATAAAAACATATCAACGATTCACCAAAAATTTTACTGTGATTAATTTTTCCTCTTAATACTAAAATATTCTTGTCTTGCCTATTATTAAACAAAACCGGTTAAAGGATGAAGAATAATATTTTTTCCTCTTCAGCATACCAGTATTTGTAGTAAGTATAAGACTTTTTCTCAACAAAAGGATTTAACAATCTTAAAACATTAACTATATCATATTACAATATCTTCATTACTACCATATGAAGCATTCTCACCATATACCTACAATATAAGCAAAACAATATCATTAGTACCAGTTAATAAGAAGCAATTAAAAATATTATCGTAACTCGTTTACATATATACTTACAATTTCATCATCTTCAATGTTCACCTGATCAACTAAGTCATCCTCAAATATGTCAAATTTATTGCCTCCTAATCAATCAATGACCTAACAAACATGACAAGTTATTCGATTGTGGTCCTCCATGCCACACTTACCACATCGATGTTTTTTTTTATTGGATTGTACAACACTTTTCTTTGTCCTACATATTGTTGGGTCCCATGGCTTGCCATGTCCCATATCATTGGTTGTAAGCCCAACTCAAGAAGCATTCACTTGCACATAAGCTCTCACACTATCTACATCATTAGCCAACTCTTTTTGTGTAGTGACGTGCAGGCAGAAGTCGGCTAATTAAGAAATCAATATAGAGAATGCGTTGAGAGTATAGTTCTTAACCAGCTAAGATCCGCCTTGTCAATTTAGAAAAAGTTGTCACGAAATTTAGAAATAAAAATACTGGGAGTATGAGTCCCAAATCGTCTACTAACGAGTTGCAGGAAAGGGTGCTAACTTATTAATAAAAAATTTTCAAGAGAGTTTGAGTTTGAATAATGAGCAATTAAATAATTATAAATTAAAGCAATAAAACTAAGAATGATTATTAATATTCTATTAAAAAGCCTTGACTTGGGAAAATGATTAATTGGAAGTTCTATCCTTGTTGGGATCTCTTAAGTGTAGTATCAAAAAGGTTGTTGTTTTTACTTAGTTAACCCTTACTAAATAAAGGAAAGTCAAATGATTGAGCTAATTCTTATTCGTAAATCCTAGTCCTCTCCCTTGGGAAGGTCTAGCGTTAGTAAATACAGAACTAGCCAACAACTTTCAATTTAACCAACACTTAAGCCTTCTAACTCAAGTGTCTCCTCATAATCAACCCCCATGTCAAGTTTGGAAAATCTACTCCATTGACATGAATATAATACTCAGAAAAATATAAGAAGACATAATAAATTAATTCAAATAAAATAGACACTGAAAATTAATTAAAAGTAAAAGTAATCCTCTTTATCAACAATCCATAAAAATAATCCAATTAGAACTCTAAATAAAATAAATAGGATATATAAGAATAAGGGACAAAGTAAACAAACTAGAATAATATCTTCAACGGAGGTAATGACTCTTCAGTATCCAAAAGCATGAAACAATGAATGTAAAGTGAACCTAGAGGGAAAGCAATCCTCTCTAAATTCAGATCTAGAAACCTAAAAACTATCCTAATGTATCTAAAACTGTATGTCTATTATGTCTAAGATGTGTGTGTTGAGTCTCTGCACGTTTCCTGGCTTTATTATGTGTTTCTAGGCCAAAAACTGGGTTAAAACGCGGCCCGAAATTGCCCCCAACATTTTCTGTAATTTCTGTAAATCGCGCAGGTCACGTGTACGCGTCGTCCACGCGTTTACGTTATTCAGCGATTTTTCTTGTCATGCATATGCGTCATCCACGCGTTTGCGTCATTCGTGCAGACTCCAATCCACGCGTACGCGTCAGGCACGCGCTCGCGTCGCTGCGATTTTCTCCATTCCATGCGCGCGCGTCGGTGTTCGCTGGTCATCTCCTTAGTTTCTTGTGTTTCTTCCATTTTTGCAAGCTTCTTCTTCATTCTCTAAGCCATTCCTGCCCTATGAAGCCTGAAACACTTAACACACGGATCACGTCATCGAATGGTATAAAGGAGAATTAAAATATACTAATTAAAGATCTCTAGGAAGCAAGTTTTCAACCATAAAACGATACTAGGAAGGAATTATAAAATCATGCAATTAGTATGAATAAGTGGGTGAATACTTGATGAAACCATTCAATTAAACACAATGCAAACTATAAAATAGTGGTTTATCAACCTCCCCACACTTAAACATTAGCATGTCCTCATGCTTAGCTTAAGAAGATAAAATAAATAAGTAGGGAAAAGCAAGACTCATGCAATGCAATGCAACCTATGTATATGAATGCAACTATATGATTCTGTCTACTTGGTTAAAATAAATAAATTCTTCAAGACGAAAATAACTCAAACTTCACTAATTCAAACTATACAGTAAGGACAAGTAAACTTGTAAGAAGACATCTCATGAAAGCAGGGAACATAGAATTAAGCATTGAACCCTCACTGGTAGTGTATATGCACTCTAGTCTCTCTAGTGTATAGGGTAATCACTCTACTCTTCTCTAATCATGCTTTCTAAACCTTGTTCTTCACCTAACCAATCAACAAATATTTAATGTACCAATGCAAACATCATGAGGTCTTTTCAAGGTTGTAATGGGACCAAGGTAAAGGTGATGGTATATATATGGCTAAGTGAGCTATAAATTAAATCCTTGATTAACCTAAGCTCTTACCTATATACACATTCTATATACCTTAAGTTCATGCCTAGCTACCCAAATTTCTCACTTTTGCATTACATACTCATGCATCAACTTTTCCTTAAATTTTTATCACATATGCATTAATCTTTTCATTAACTTAACTTAGCATTGGGGTAATTTTGTCCCCTTATTTAATTACTTAATTACTTGAATATTTTTGGATTTTTTTTGAAGCATAAAAATAAACATAACATTATCAATGCACATGAATTTTCAAGTTTTCTAGTTTCACATGAGTAGGTACCCATATTCCCATTATTTTATCATGACACATTCCCTTATTAACCCATGTTCCCATAATCTTTTCATACTCAATTGGTACACAATTTCTATTTTAAGCTAACCAAAGATTCAATTGGGATATTTAATTATTTTTTCGCTTAAGGCTAGTAATGTGGTAAAATATAGAACAAATGGAATTTAAAAGGCTCAAAGTGGCTAACAAAGGTAAAAGGAAGGGTAGGCTATTTTGGGATAATTGAGCTAAAACAAATAATGGCCTCAATCATATGAATGCATATAACACATTAAACATTGGACATATAGGATGGAACAAAATAAAGATTACAATCATAGAGAAGTAAACACACAAGAATAATATTTATGGTTAAATAATGTAACCATGTCATTAGGCTCAAGTCTCTCAGGTTGTGTGTTCTTAGCTTTTTAAACTATGTTCCAAATACAACTTCTAAAAATTTTAACACAAAAATTTTGATTTAAATTAATAAAATTTTTCAAAAATAGGGTCTTAAAAAGAAATTTATTAATTTTTCAACCAAATAGAACATGCATACAATTAACCTATTACTATGCAATTTATCCTATCCTAACAAAAAAAATTAAATATCCTAGTCTATTGGTGCTAAGGAAGAGAAATTACTTCCGGAAGTCAGGTACTGTAAGGCCCACATCGGTTGGAGAGGGGAACGAAGCATGCCTTATAAGGGTGTGGATACCTCTCCCTAGTATGACGCATTTTGACGAGTGAGTGTGGGGGGCTTCGGCTAGCATCCCTATCGTCAAAGGCAAAACCGTGAGGCCTTGTGTGCCAAAGCGGACAATATCGTGCTAGCGGGTGGTCTGGACTGTTACATATGGTATCAGAGCCAGAACCCGGATCGATGTGCCAGCGAGGGCGCTGGACTCCCTTAGGGGGGGTGGATTGTAAGGCCCACATCGGTTGGAGAGGGGAACGAAGCATGCCTTATAAGGGTGTGGATACCTCTCCCTAGCATGACGCGTTTTGACGAGTGAGTGTGGGGGGCTTCGGCTAGCATCCCTATCGTCAACGGCAAAACCGTGAGGCCTTGTGTGCCAAAGCGGATAATATCGTGCTAGCGGGTGGTCTGGGCTGTTACAGGTACTGACCGACCTCCCCACACTTAAAGCTTTGCACCGTCCTTGGTGCCATTAGTCAGTAACAAAGGGGAGTTGGTAGCAGCATCTCCACAATTGGGACCATCATGGCTCTCTGTGCTGGTAAATGAAGTGGAGTCCGAGGTATCTGGGTATTTTTTAGGTGGGTTGTTACCAATAATCAGCTCCTTGTGGTATGTAAATCGGTGCTTGTTACGGCGTTCCCGTTGCTTTCCTTTCTGCTTAAGCCGGTCTAACTTTTGAATTATCTGTAGGAGTAGCTGATTTGTTGAAGGTGCTTGTGATGTGGAAGGAGAAGGAATATCTTCAGTTGGTTTTGTGCTCCGGTTGATAGTGGCTGCTGGAGGTCTGATATATTTTTCGTTAGAAACGTATTGATCATCCCGTGGAATCATGTCTTTGGTGTCCCCAGCTCTGTAGGAGACTCCAGCTGTTGAGACTAGATCTGAAACCAAGGCGGGGAAAGATAAGTTGCCCGTAATTTGTACGTGTCACATAGCATGCCGAATGTGTCTTGGTAAGTTTAGAGGCTGGTCTGTAAGGATACACCAGAGTAAAACAGCCATGTCTGCAGTGAAAGAGGGCTCATGAGTGCTCGGAAAGACATAATGGGACATGATCTGTGCCCATACTCGAGCCTCCAAGGTGAGAACTGAAGCTAATATGCCCTTAGGTCGGGATCGATGGTATCCGTAGATCCATATGTAGCCAGGTTGTGCTATAACTCTGAGAACGGCGTCCCAGTCAAATTGGTATGTCTGGCGCTTGAGGGAGGCTTCTTGGAATGCGTCCAATCCTTCTGGAGCAGGGGAAAGATTTAAAGCTCGCTGAATGGCCTCTTCAGTTATGGGGACTTGCTTCTGACGGACATAGATAGACTGCAGGGTTGACATGTGAAAATTGGAGTAGAATTCAACTACCCATGATAGATTAACCTGCCGCGGCTGTCTCTGTAGGAATCCCCATTGTCTTTGCTCAATGCAGGGCTCAACAAATTTAGCAATGTTGGTTGGGAGGATAAGAAGGTACTCATTGTTATAATTCCTCTCAGCCAAGATGAGGAATATCTGCTCACAGTAGCGGTTAGTGAACCGCGCAGTGTCCTTTGTTGGAAAAACTTTTTCTTTTTCATCGACCTTGATGATCCTCTTGATTCGTTTTGTTGAGGGTTTCACTGCTGTTGAAGATGGCTCTGTCATTAATGCTCTTTTTGTTCCTTTCCTTGCTGGTGGTTTGGGAGTAGCTTTCTCTTTACCCTTCTTGGTGGCCATCCTGAAAGGGAAAAGGTAAGTACTTTTAAAACTTTAAGGGTTAGAGCAAGGAAGAGGACATGATGCGTGATAATCAATGCACGGTAAAGAAGGATGTCGTTAACACATGGTCATGACTACATGTGAAAAGTTCATCACTGGAAATATAGCAAGTGCAGGTGATGACAATTAAATGCAAGATGTTTATTGACATGCCGGCAAAGGCATGAGTAGCATAGATCAAGCATTAAATGTCCAAGTTAGATTATCAAATTTTTCAAACTAACAACCTGTTTGTATTGACAATTATATTTGATCAATAAAATATAAAACGGATTTTGTGAAAAACAAGCATTAGAGTAGTAGTAACATAAAAATAATGCACAATGCCATACGGACTTTTTCACAAACACATAGCATGCATGGTGAATATGTTATTGAAAGTATTAAATTGAACATGCAAACAACCATTTAAGAAGTAATATTAATTGTCAAACAATTCTACAATAATTCACAAGCAAAATATAAAAGAAAACAATCACCCAAATAAATTTCTAACACCAATTAAAGGAATAAAAAGAAAAGAAAAGAAAGAAAAGGAAAATATAGACAATGAAAGTGAAAAGAAAAAGAAAACATAAAGAAAAATAATAAAGGAAAAGTAAAGAGTAAAGAAAGAAAGAAAAGAACCTTGATAATGGATGTAAAAAAAATAAGGGAGGGGAAAGTAAAAAAAATATGAGAAAGAATAAAGAAGGAAGAAGAATGAAGAAAGAAATAAGAAAGGAAAGAAAAGATTTGGATTTGGGGAAGAGAAGATAAGATATTTGGCTGATCTGGATAAGCTGTGCGTCGCATGTGACGCGAACGCGTGGGTGACGCGGTCGCGTGGTGTGTGATATTTTTCAGGTGACGCGGATGCGTGGGTCATGCGATCGCGTGGCCTGATTTGTGCTATTGGCGCGAGTGCATCCTCGCGTACGCACAACTCTCTATTTTATATGCGTTTTGCCAAAAATCTGGGTGACGCATTCGCGTGAGTGACGTGATCGCGTGAATGGCCATATTTTGAAAAACGACGCGGACGCGTGTGGCACACGTTTGCGTGATAGGGCTTGTGCTTCTAGCACCATTCCAGCCCAGCTCCATCATAACTCTCTGCCATACACCTCTTTACGTTGATTTTGCAGGGCCACGCAGTCGCATGGGAGGCTCTTTTTCAGAATGACGCGGTCGCGTGGGCGTGCTTGTGCCTAAGGCATGCCTCCAGCCATGCTCTCGCTTGACTTTCTGTTCAATTCTCTTTTCTTCCGAATGCACCTATGACGCAGACGCGTCAGCGACGCTTGTGCGTCACGTGCGTTTTTTTTTCTTAGTATGCAAGTGCAAATGCAGGCTATATGCAGCTATATGCAGAGATGATGAGAAAAGTCATTAACAAAAAATAAAAATAGAATAAAGCTGTAAAAACCTGCATGGCCAAGGAACGAACGGACTTCCCTCACGGAGGAGGGGTAAGGTAAACTAGAAATGACATCTACCTTTGCTGGATCTACAGAAATACCAGTATTAGACACAACATGTCCTAGTACAATTCTTTGTTTTACCATAAAGTGACATTTTTTCAAAATTCAATACAAGGTTTGTACTAACACACCTGTCTAATGCTCTAGATAAACTATCCAAACAAAGGCTAAACGAATCACCATATACGCTAAAATCATCCATAAAAACTTCCATACAGTTCTCAATAAGATCTGAAAAGATGCTCATCATGCATCTTTGGAAAGTAGCCGATGCATTACATAAGCCAAAAGGCATCCTTTTGTATGCATACGTTCCAAAGGGACATGTAAAAGTAGTCTTCTCCTGATCTTCAAGAGCTATATGAATTTGAAAGTAGCCTGTATAACCATCTAAAAAGCAATAATGGAATTTACCTGACAGGCGATCAAGCATTTGATCAATGAATGGCAAGGGGTAGTGATCCTTGCGAGTGGCTTGGTTGAGACGCCTATAGTCAATGCAAACTCTTCATGAATTCTACACTCTAGTTGTCAGGAGCTCTCCATGCTCATTCTTTACTGTTGTGACTCCAGACTTCTTGGGCACCACTTGTACTGGACTGACCCATTCACTGTCTGAGATGGGATAAATGATATCTGCTTCAAGTAGTCTGGTTACTTCTTTCTTGACAACTTCTAAGATGGTTGGATTCAATCTTCTTTGAGGCTGACGGACAGGCTTTGCTTCTTCTTCTAAGAATATTCTGTGCTCATAAACTTGAGGGCTGATGCCTACTATATCCGCCAAACTCCATCCAATTGCTTTCTTATGTTTTCTCAGCACACTAAGCAGTTGCTCTTCTTGTTGAGAAGTGAGTTCCCTTGCAATGATAACTGGGAACTTCTGATTATCCTCAAGGTAAGCATACTTGAGGTGTGGAGGGAGGGGCTTTAATTCCAATTTCTGCTCATGGCTAGGCTTTGGATCATTCGGGGCTAGTGATAATGGCAAAGTGTCCGCATTGTGTTCAAAGGGTGTCCCCACACTTGGACCTTGCTCCATGTGTTCCTCTTCTATTTCTTCTTGGTGAACTTCAGCTACAGTTTCATCAATGATGTCACACTGGAAGATAAAATGATCTTCTGGAGTGTGCTTCATAGCTTCATTTAAACTAAAACTCATTGATCTGCCATCTATCTCAAAGGAGTAAGTTCCTGAGAATGCATCCAGCTTGAACTTTGAAGTCTTCAGGAATGGTCTTCCAAGCAGGATTGATGATGGTCTTCCTGAGTCATTAGGAGGTATTTTCAAGATATAGAAGTCAATAGGATATGTGAGCCCCTTAATGCTCACCAATACATCTTCAGCAATTCTAACTACTGTAATAATGCTTTTATCTGCTAACACAAAATGAGCTGCCGACCTTTTTAAGGGAGGGATCCTCAAGGTATCATATATGGACAATGGCATTATACTAACACACGCTCCTAAGTCACACATGCAATCAAAAAATATTACACCTCCAATGGTACAGCTAACCATGCATGGACCTAGATCACTACATTTTTCAGGTATACCTCCCATTAAAGCAGATATAGAACTACCTAAAGGAATAGTTTCTAACTCATTAATTTTATCTTTATGAATGCATAAATCCTTTAGAAACTTTGCGTATTTAGGTACCTGCTGAATGACATCAAAAAGGGGAACAGTTACCTCAACCTTTTTGAATATTTCTACCATTTTGGGATCAAGTTCCATCTGCTTCCTGGATTTCTTTGCAAGGTGTGGAAAAGGGATAGGAATGGCGTTCTGTACAGCTTCAGCTTCCTTTGGTTCTCCGTTCCTTGGTTGAACTGCTTCTTCTTCAACTATGTCTTGTACGTCCTCTTCTTCTTCAGCATCTTCCACTTTAATCTCCTCTTCATTGTTTTTCAAGGGTATGGGAGGTTGTGCTTCTTCTTCTTTAATCTCCATGTCAAGTCCAATGGGAGAGGATTCAATTTTAGATAAGGATTCATCAATGATTGAGTCCATCTCTTGATTATCCCCTTCAAAGTCTTCAACCAAGCTATGCCTTGGAGGTTGTACACCCTCCTCAACATCAATTTCAAACGTCTTTGAAGGAGGCTCTATAACTTGACTTTTCCCTGGAGGTTTAGCATCTCCCAAGTCTTCAACCACTTCTTCCTCTTCAATAATTACTGCTTTGTTCAGTTGTTTTAATATAAAATCGTACTCATCCTTGATGATTTTCTTTCTATGATAACTACTTTCGACTATTCCTTCATCTTCAAGGGTCTCTCCTATCTCCACATTTTGGGCCTCCTCTTGCTCTAAGACAAAATTAGACTCCTCCTTGATGTCTTCCTTCACTAATTCTTCAACCACTCCTTCGACTTCAAGGGTCTCCACTACCTCCACTTGTAGGGCCTCCTCTAGCTTATTAAGAAGTATGAATTCACGAAGACGATCCCTTTTCTCTTGTTCCTTGTCAATAGCATAGCTGGGATCATCTTACTCTTGGATTGATGGATGTGGGTGCTCTTCCATGGAGGGTGGTGATGGGATGGGAAGATTATTATGTGGTTGAAAAGGAAGCGCACTAAAGTTTGAGGGTTGAAAATTGGAGGTAGAGAGTTGGTTCATGCGGGATATAAGATTTTGGAGTATAGAGGTGAGACCAATGATATTAAAGATGAGTGTGTTGTTATCCAATGGAGGTTGGGGTGGATAGGAGGGTTCATTTGTTGGGAGAAAGGGCTCATGATACGGAGGTGGTTCTTCTTGATAAGGATATGGAGATAGTGAATATTGAGGTGGTGGTTCTGGGTATGGTTCATGTGGTGGTTGGTGTGGTGGATGTGGGTCAGGGTCATATGGGGGTGTTTGGTGGTAAGGTGCTTGTGAGTATGGTGGTTCAAAGGTATGTTGGGGAGGTGGTTCATAAGCATATGGTGGGGCTTGTTGGTAACTACAAGGGGTTCCACCATATCTATCATCTTGGTATGCACCTCAGAATGGCTCTTGACAATAGTAATTTGGTGGAGGTTGGTTGTCATGAAAGGGTGATGGCAGCGGAAATTGGCAAATTAAGAATGATCATAAAATATGCGTTGCAAGTATAGTTCTCAACCAACCAGAATTCCGCTTATCAATTTAGAAGGGTGTCACAGAAATTAAAATTAAAATACTGGGAGTATGAATCCCAAGTTGTCTCCCAACGAGTTGCAGAAAAGTGTGCTATTTTATTAATCAGATGTTTTCAAAAAGGTTTGAGTTGAATGGCAGAAAATTAAATTAGAGAGTTTATATAAATTTAAATAAAAGCCTTGACTGGGAGTTGATTAGCTGGAAGCCCTATTCTTGTTGGAGTACTCTTAAGATTAATTAACAATTGAGGGTTATTATGTTTAGTTGTCCCTCATCAAGTAAGGGAAAGTCAAACAAGTTGGAGTGCTGTTTCTATCCATGAGTTCCAATCCACTCTTGGGAGGATTGGTGTTAGTGACTAGAGAGCAATCCAACAATAAACCCAATTACAATCTTTCTCTTGAGCATCCCAACTCAAGAGTTCCTTTCAATCAACTCCCCATCAAGTTAGGGAACTACTCGCTCATTGTAAATGAAGAATTCATAACATAAGAAAGAGAATTAAAGAAAGACATGATAAATAATAATCAAAAGATTAATTAAAAATAAAAGTGATTCTTGTATTAATAAATGCTAAAATAACCCAATAGTAAAATTAAGTAAATTAAGGAACATGGAAGAGTAAGAGACAAGTAAAGAGAACGAACTAGAATGTCGAAGTCTTGATGAGGCAATAACTCTTCTCAATATCCCAATGCAAAAACAATGAAAATAACAAATCCTAAAAACTATGAATGTGTAGAGAGAAAACCTAGAGGAGAGGAAAAACTAGATCTGAAAACTAAAACCATATGGAATGAATGTTGTTGTTGGTTTTTGCATGTTCTCTGGCTCTAGTCTGCTTTTCTGGGCCGAAAACTGGGTCAAAATAAGGCCCGAAATCGCCCCCAGCAATTCTGCAGATTATGCAGATCGCGCATGTCACGCGGACGCGTCATCCATGCGACTGCGTCATTCGGCTTTCTGCTTTGCCACGCGGTCGTGTCATCCATGCGGCCGCGTCACTCGTGCTATTCCATGCCGCGCGGTCGCGTCATCCATGCGGCCGCGTCACTGCGATTTCCTTTCTTTCGCGCGGTCGCGTGATCCATGCGGCCGCGTCGCTTCTCGCTGGTCATCTCCTCAATTTCTTGTGTTTCTTCCATTTTTGCAAGCTTCCTTTCCAATCTCTAACTCATTCATGCCCTATAAAGCCTGAAACACTTAACACACAGATCACGGCATCGAATGGAATAAAAGAGAAATAAAATACATAATTAAAAGTCTCTAGGAAGCAAGTTTTCAATCATGCAATAACTTTAGGAAGGAATTATAAATGCATGCTTATTTAATGAATAAGTGGGTAAAGATCATGATAAAACCACACAATTAAACATAATACAAACCATAAAATAGTGGTTTATCGACCTCCCCACACTTAAATATTAGCATGTCCTCATGCTTAGTTGAAGGAGATAAAATGAATGAGTACGAACATGTAAAACCTATGAAATGCAATGCAACCTATATATATGAATGCAACTATATGATTTTTGTCCACTTGATCAAAAGTAAGTAAGCTCTTCAAAACAATCACAAATCAAATTCCACTAACTCAATTCTTATACAGTTAGAACAGATAAAAATGCAAGAAGATAGCTCATGAAAGCAGGGAACATAGAAATTCAAGCATGAAACCCTCACTGATGATGTATGTACACTCTAGTCTCTCTAGTGTATAGGGTCATCACTCTATCCTTCTCTAATCATGCTCTCTAATTTTTGTTCTTTTCCTAACTAATAAACAACATTTAATATACCAATGCAAACATCATGAGGTATTTTCAAGGTTGTAATGGGGCCAAGGTAAGGGTAATGATACATATATGGCTAAGTAAGCTTATAAATTGAATCTTTAATTAACCCAAGCTTTAACATAACCTATATATATATTCTATGTAACTTTAGAATTCATACCTAGCTACCCAGAAATCTCTTTCACATCCATACTCATGTTTCAACCTTTTGTTTTAATTTTATCATACATGCATTGATCTTTGAATGCTTGACTCAGCATTGGGGTAATTTTGTCCCCTTATTTATTTATTGAGTATTTTTGGATTTTTTTTAAATAAAAGTATGAAAATGCAGATGCACGAAATGTACTAATGAAGAGAAGAGTTATTGAATAAGAAAATTAAAAATAGGGAAAAGAATGATCATACCATGGTGGGTTGTCTCCCACCTAGCACTTTGCTTTAACGTCCGTAAGTTGGATGCTCCACTAGCTCAATCTTCGGCTATGTGGGGATCTTCCAAGAGGAAGATCTCAAGCTCCTTGTTTTTCTTCAGCTTCTCGCCATGGTACATTTTTAAACGATGTCCATTAACTTTGATAAGTTCAGAGCTTGAAGGATGACTTAGGTGATAGACTCCGTACGGTTCGGCCTTCTCTACTTTGTATGGACCTTCCCATCTTGATCTCAACTTGCCTGGCATGAACCTCAGTCCAGATTTATAGAGGAGGACTAAGTCCCCAGGTTGGAACTCTCTCCTCTTGATGTGCTGATCATGTACAGCCTTCATCTTCTCCTTGTATAGTCTTGAGTTCTCATAAGCTTCTAGGTGAAGGCTTTCCAGTTCCTGCAGTTGCAACTTCCTTTTAGCTCCGGCTTTTTCAATTCCCATGTTGCATTCCTTTACTGCCCAAAAGGCTTTATGCTCTACTTCAACAAGGAGATGACAAGCTTTTCCATAAACTAAGCGGAAAGGACTCATCCCAATGGGTGTTTTGTATGCTGTCCTGTATGCCCAGAGTGCATCTTGTAGCCTGGTGCTCCAGTCTCTTCTATGAGGTTTGACTATCTTCTGCAAGATACGCTTTATCTCTCTATTTGACACCTCAGCTTACCCATTAGTCTGAGGATGGTAGGCTGTTGCAACTTTATGAATTATCCCATGCTTCTTCATTAGTCCTGTTACAAAAATGGGTGCCTTGATCGCTCACGATTGCTCGTGGTGATCCAAAGCGACAAATAATATGGTTTGTCACAAAGGAAACAACAGTGTTAGCATCATCATTGCGGGTATGAATTGCTTCCACCCATTTGGAAACGTAATCCACAGCTAACAATATATAGAAATAACCATTAGAATTTGGAAATGGGCCCATGAAGTCAATGCCCCAAACATCAAAAATTTCACAAAAAAGCATAATCTGTTGAGGCATCTCATCCCTCCTGGATATATTACCAAATTTCTGGCATGGGAAACAAGATCTACAAAATTTAGCAGCGTCCCTAAAAAGAGTGGGCCACCAGAATCCACAGTCTAAGATTTTTCTAGCAGTTCTTTGAGGGCCAAAATATCCTCCACTCTCAGATGAGTGACAGGCCTCTAAGATGGACTGGAATTCTGATTGAGGCACACACCATCTAATTACCTGGTCAGCGCCACATCTCCATAAATATGGGTCATCCCATATATAATATTTAGACTCGCTTTTCAGCTTGTCTCTTTGATGCTTAGAAAAGTTTGGAGAAAAAGTGCGGCTAACTAGATAATTAGCTATAGGTGCATACCAAAGGACTATCTCAGATACTGCTTGTAGGTTATCAAATGGGAAATTATCAGCTATACGAGTGGAGTCATCTGTAATGTGCTCAAGGCGACTCAAGTGGTCTGCCACTAAATTTTGATTACCACTCCTATCCTTAATTTCTAAATCAAATTCTTGTAATAGCAGTATCCAACGTATAAGCCTTGGTTTGGACTCCTTTTTAGCTAATAAATACTTTAGAGCTGCGTGGTCTGAATACACTACTACTTTAGTACCAAGTAAATAGGATCGGAATTTATCCAAAGCAAAAACAATAGCAAGAAGCTCTTTCTCAGTAGTAGTATAATTCGACTGAGCGGCATCTAAAGTTTTAGACGCGTAAGCAATAAAAAAAGGATCCTTACCTTCACGCTGAGCCAGTGCTGCTCCTACGGCATGGTTGGAAGCATCACACATTATTTCAAATGGTTGGCTCCAGTCTGGTCCTCTCACAATTGGAGTTTGAGTCAGTGCGGTCTTCAGCTTATCAAACGCTTGTTTGCAATTTTCACTGAACTCGAACTCAATATCTTTCTGCAGTAGTCTCGATAAGGGAAGTGCTACCTTACTAAAGTCCTTAATGAACCTCCTGTAAAAACCTGCATGGCCAAGGAAAGAACGGACCTCCCTCACAGAAGAGGGGTAAGGTAAACTAGAAATAACATCCACCTTTGCTAGATCTACAGAAATGCCAGTGTTAGACACAACATGTCCTAGTACAATCCCTTGTTTAACCATAAAGCGACATTTTTCAAAATTTAATACCAGGTTTGTACTGACACATCTATCTAACACTCTAGATAATCCATCTAAGCAAAGGCTAAAGGAATCGCCATAAACACTAAAATCATCCATAAAAACCTCCATACAGTCCTCAATAAGATCAGAGAAAAGACTCATCATGCACCTTTGGAAAGTAGCTGGTGCATTGCACAAGCCAAAGGGTATTCTCTTGTAAGCATAAGTCCCAAAAGGACATGTAAAAGTGGTCTTTTCCTGATCATCAGGAGCTATATGAATCTGGAAATAACCTGTGTAACCATCTAAAAAATAATAATGCGATTTACCTGACAGGCGATCCAGCATTTGATCAATGAATGGAAGAGGATAGTGATCCTTACAGGTTGCTTGGTTGAGGCATCTGTAGTCAATGCAGACCCTCCAGGCGTTCTGAACTCTAGTTGTCAGGAGCTCTCCATGCTCATTCTTCACTGCAGTGACTCCAGACTTCTTTGGCACCACTTGTACTGGGCTTACCCATTCACTGTCTGAGATGGGATAGATGATATCTGCCTCTAGTAGTCTGGTCACTTCCTTTTTGACAACCTCTAGGATAGTGGGGTTCAATCTTCTCTGGGGTTGATGGACAGGTCTTTCTCCCTCTTCTAAAAATATTCTATGCTCACAGACTTGAGGATTGATGCCTACTATATCTGCCAAACTCCAACCAATTGCCTTCTTGTGCCTCCTCAGCACACCAAGTAGCTGCTCTTCCTGTTGAGAAGTGAGTTCCCTTGCAATGATAACCAGAAACTTCTGCCCGTCTTCAAGGTAAGCATATTTGAGGTGTGGGGGAAGGGGTTTTAATTCTAGCTTCTGATCATGTTCAGGCTCTGGGTTGTTTGGAGTTGGTAATAGTGGTAAGGCACTGTCATTGTCCTCTGAGAATGTTCCCACACTTGGACCTTGTCCTGTGTGCTTCTCTTCAAATTCCTCCTGGTGAACTTCAGCCACGGTTTCATCTATAATGTCACACTGGAGGATAGAATGATCCTCCGGAGGATGCTTCATAACTCCATTCAGATTGAAGATTACTACTCTGCCATCTATTTCAAAAGAGTATGTTTCTGAAAAAGCATCTAATTTAAACTTTGAGGTCTTCAAGAATGGTCTTCCGAGTAGGATTGATGATGGCTTGTCTGAGTCATTTTGGGGCATTTCCAGGATATAAAAATCAATGAAAAATGTGAGCCCTTTAATGCCCACTAATACATCTTCAGCAACTCCAGCCACTGTGATAATGCTTTTATCTGCTAACACAAAACGAGCTGCCGACCTTTTTAAGGGAGGTAGCCTCAAAATATCATATATAGACAAAGGCATTATACTTACACATGCTCCTAAATCACACATGCAATCAGAAAATACTACACCACCTATAGTACAATTAACCATACAAGGACCTGGGTCACTACACTTTTCAGGTAAACCTCCCATTAAAGCAGATATGGAACTTTCTAAAGGGATAGTTTCTAATTCATTAATTTTGTCTTTATGGATACATAAATATTTTAGAAACTTTGCATATTTAGGTACCTGTTGAATAACATCAAAAAGGGGAACAGTTACCTCAACCTTTTTGAATATCTCTACCATTTTGGGATCAGGTTCCAGCTGCTTCCTGGGCTTCCTTGCAAGTTGTGGAAATGGAATGGGAGTGGCGTTTTCTGCAGTGTCTGTGCCTTTTAGTGCTTCCTCCTGTGGTTGCACTTCTTATTCTTCAGCCACGTCTTGTATGTCCTCTTCTTCTTCAACATCTTCTATTTCCACTACCTCTTCAGCTGAGGCGTGTTCTGGTGAGCTTGGCTCCTCCTGGTTCCTCTCCTGCAGTGTGGTTCCGGACCTCAGGGTGATGACATTGATGCCACCCTTTGGATTGGGTAATGGTTGAGAGGAGATTCCACTAGAGCTCAAAGGTTGGTTATTGGAGTTATTCATTGATCCTATCTGGGAGAAAGAGCCTGCAAAGTAGCGGTCAGACCATTTAGAGTGGCATTAATGTTATTTTCCATGGTCTGTTGTCTCCAATCAATAGATTATAGTAAGTCATCATTGGCAGATGCAGAAGGATGGGTAATTTGAGAGGTTTGCTGTAGGGTATTCTGTGGTCCTTGGGACTGCCTTAGGTGAGGTGCTCTGTAAGGCTGATTCTGATTCTGCTGCATGTTGTTGTTATTATTCCACCTCTGATTTTCCTAATTATCTATGCCTCATCTGTTGTTGTTGTCCCTCCAATTCTGGTTAGAATTGTCTTGCCATCCATGGTTGTAATTGCCACTTTGATTGTACCCTTGGTTGGGGCAGTCATAGAAGTTATGAGTGGCTGCCACGGTGTTGTCTTCCTGCTGGAGCTGCAGACATTCGTCAATATAATGGCTGTAATCAGCCCAGATTCCTCAAACTCTTTGTGGGACTAACTGTTAGTTTTGCTGTGCTGGAGAAGGTTGAGCTTGCTGAACTTGTTGTTGATTCAATTGCATTTGCTTCAGCAAGTTGGTCATTTCACAGATACTCTGAGTTAGAGCAGCAGTCTCTCTGCTAGAGGATACTTCTGCAACGGCTTTTGAACGGCCTTGTTTCTGCCTGTGATTCCTAGTAGATTCAGCTAAGTCGCTGATCAATTGCCATGCCTCATCAGTGGTTTTGTACTTTTTTATAGACCCATTGCTAGCACTTTCCAATGTGGTCTTATCTTGGGGCATTATGCCCTGTGTGAGATAACCGAGTAACACTATCTTGTCAATCATATGGTGGGGGCATGCTTCCAGAAGATTATTGAAGCGCTCCCAGTACTCATAAAGAGTTTCAGAGTCATCCTGAACAATCATGGAAATGTCTTTCCTCAGTTTATCAGTAACTTCAGCTGAAAAGAACTTTTCCAAGAATTCTCTTCTCAGTGTATCCCAGTTGGATACAATTGCTGCTGGTTGAGTGTAGTACCACTCTCTTGCCTTTTCCTCAAGAGAAAACGGGAAAGCTTTCAGCAAAATTGAAGTTTCATCTGCACTATCACGCCTGACAGTAGAACAGGCTGCCTGAAAATCTCTCAGGTGCTTGATAGGCTCTTGAGCGGGTAAGCCATAAAACTTGGGCATCAAATTGAGCAGTGTAGTCTTTATTTCAAAGTCTGTAGCTACCGCTGGGTGATGCGCTTGAAATGGTTGCATTGTAAAATCAAGGGCTCCAGCCTCCTGGATAGTAACTCTCCTGGCTGCTGCCATGTTACCTGCACGTGAAACAACCAAATCAGTAGAACGGGGGCTGGTTTCTTTCTCAAGTGACATTTCAGATCCGCCCTCAGAGAGGACTAACTGACGCCGAGCTTGCCTTATTCGTGAAATAGTTCTTTCAATCTCAGGATCGAATACTAGCAAGCTTGGGTCAGGAAGTGAACGTGTCATCTAACGAAAGAAACAAGCAGCTCATAGTAGCAAAACAAAATAAAATGCAAATAAATAAATTCCAATTAATAACTTTAGCACTCTATTGCAACTCCTCGACAACGGCGCCAAAAATTGATGGCAGCAGAAATTGGCAAATTAAGAATGATCATAAAATATGCATTGCAAGTATAGTTCTCAACCAACCAGAAATCCGCTTATCAATTTAGAAGAGTGTCACAGAAATTAAAATTAAAATACTAGGAGTATGAATCCCA
Source organism: Arachis ipaensis (assembly GCF_000816755.2). Taxonomy (NCBI): domain Eukaryota; kingdom Viridiplantae; phylum Streptophyta; class Magnoliopsida; order Fabales; family Fabaceae; genus Arachis; species Arachis ipaensis. The sequence goes on along the minus strand of NC_029794.2, from coordinate 108,778,476 downwards.
GGTGGTCTCCCAACAAGTTGCAGAAAAGTGTGCTATTTTATTAATCAGATATTTTCAAAAAGGTTTGAGTTGAATGGCAGAAAATTAAATTAGAGAGTTTATATAAATTTAAATAAAAGCCTTGAATGGGAGTTGATTAGGTGGAAGCCTTATTCTTGTTGGAGTACTCTTAAGATTAATTGACAATTGAGGGTTATTATGTTTAGTTGTCCCTCATCAAGTAAGGAAAAGTCAAACAAGTTGGAGTGCTGTTTCTATCCACGAGTTCCAATCCACTCTTGGGAGGATTGGTGTTAGTGACTAGAGAGCAATCCAACAATAAACCCAATTACAATCTTTCTCTTGAGCATCCCAACTCAAGGGTTCCTTTTAATCAACTCCCCATCAAGTTAGGGAACTACTCGCTCATTGTAAATGAAGAATTCATAACATAAGAAAGAGAATTAAAGAAAGACATGATAAATAATAATCAAAAGATTAATTAAAAATAAAGTGATTCTTGTATTAATAAATGCTAAAATAACCCAATAGTAAAATTAAGTAAATTAAGGAACATGGAAGAGTAAGAGACAAGTAAAGAGAACGAACTAGAATGTCGAAGTCTTGATGAGGCAATAACTCTTCTCAATATCCCAATGCAAAAACAATGAAAATAACAAATCCTAAAAACTATGAATGTGTAGAGAGAAAACCTAGAGGAGAGGAAAACTAGATCTGAAAAACTAAAATCATATGGAATGAATGTTGTTGTTGGTTTCTGCATGTTCTCTGGCTCTAGTCTGCTTTTCTGGGCCGAAAACTGGGTCAAAATAAGGCTCGAAATCGCCCCCATCGATTCTGCAGATCGCGCATGTCACGCGGACGCGTCATCCATGCGGCCGCGTTATTCGGCTTTCTGCTTTGCCACGCGGTCGCGTCATCCATGCGGCCGCGTCACTCGTGCTATTCCATGCCGCGCGGTCGCGTCATCCATGCGGCCGCGTCACTGCGATTTCCTTTCTTTCGCGCGGTCGCGTGATCCATGCGGCCGCATCGCTTCTCACTGGTCATCTCCTCAATTTCTTGTGTTTCTTCCATTTTTGTAAGCTCCCTTTCCAATCTCTAACTCATTCATGCCCTATAAAGCCTGAAACACTTAACACACAGATCACGGCATCGAATGGAATAAAAGAGAAATAAAATAAATAATTAAAAGTCTCTAGGAAGAAAGTTTTCAATCATGCAATAACTTTAGGAAGGAATTATAAATGCATGCTTATTTAATGAATAAGTGGGTAAAGATCATGATAAAACCATACAATTAAACAAAATACAAACCATAAAATAGTACCATAACTATTGTCTTGGTATGCATCACAGAATGGTTGTTGGTTATAGCGCATTGGAGGGGGTTGTTGCCAAGAGGGTTGATCAAATCCTTTTGGCTCCTCCCATCTTTGATTCTTCCAACCTTGATGCCTATTTTCATTATAGTTTCCATTTCTTACAACAACATTGGAACCAAACTTGAAACCAGAGGGGTGAGAATTCACAGTAGCAATTAAAGACAAAAATTAATAAAAATGAATTAAAATAAACTCCTAAAACTAGAAACACTAATAAAGAAACGAAAAAGCAAATATTTACAATAACCAATAATAAGACACATTTGCAATTCTCCGGCAACGGCGCCAAAAATTGACGTGCAGGCAGAAGTCAGCTAATTAAGAAATCAATATAGAGAATGCGTTGAGAGTATAGTTCTTAACTAGCTGAGATCCGCCTTGTCAATTTAGAAAAGTTGTCACAAAATTTAGAAATAAAAATACTGGGAGTATGAGTCCCAGGTCGTCTCCCAACGAGTTGCAGGAAAGGGTGCTAACTTATTAATCAGGATTTTTCAAGAGAGTTTGAGTTTGAATAATGAGTAATTAAATAATTATAAATTAAAGCAATAAAACTAAGAATGATTATTAATATTCTAATAAAAAGCCTTGACTTGGAGAAATGATTAATTGGAAGTTCTATCCTTGTTGGGATCTCTTAAGTGTAGTATCAAAAAGGTTGTTGTTTTCACTTAGTTAACCCTTACTAAATAAAGGAAAGTCAAATGATTGAGCTAATCCTTATTCGCAAATCCTAGTCCTCTCCCTTGAAAAGGTCTAGTGTTAGTAAATACAGAACTAGCCAACAACTTTCAATTTAACCAACACTTAAGCCTTCCAACTCAAGTGTCTCCTCATAATCAACCCCCATGTCAAGTTTGGGAAATCTACTCCATTGACATGAATATAATACTCAGAAAAATATAAGAAGACATAATAAATTAATTCAAATAAAATAGAGACTGAAAATTAATTAAAAGTAAAAGTAATCCTCTTTATCAACAATCCATGAAAATAATCCAATTAGAACTCTAAATAAAATAAATAAGGATATGGAAGAATAAGGGACAAAGTAAACAAACTAGAATAATGTCTTTAACGGAGGTAATGACTCTTCAGTATCCAAAAGCATGAAACAATGAATGTAAAGTGAACCTAGAGGGAAAGTAATTCTCTCTAAATTCAGATCTAGAAACCTAAAAACTATCCTAATGTATCTAAAATTGTATGTCTATTATGTCTAAGATGTGTGTGTTGAGTCTCTATATGTTCCCTGGCTTTATTCTGTGTTTCTGGGCCAAAAACTGGGTCAAAACGCGGCCCGAAATTGCCACCAGTATTTTCTGTTATTTCTGCAGATCGCGCAGGTCACGCGTACGCGTTGTCTACGCGTTCGCGTCATTCAGCGATTTTTCTTGTCACGCGTACGCGTCATCCACGCGTTCGCATCATTCGTGCAGACTCCAATCCACGCGTACGCGTCAGACACGCGCTCGCGTCGCTGCGATTTTCTCCATTCCACGCGCTCGCGTGAGTCATGCGCGCGCGTCGGTGTTCGCTAGTCATCTCCTTAGTTTCTTGTGTTCCTTCCATTTTTGCAAGCTTCCTCTTCATTCTCTAAGCCATTCCTGCCCTATGAAGCCTGAAACACTTAACACACGGATCACGGCATTGAATGGTATAAAGGAGAATTAAAATATACTAATTAAAGATCTCTAGGAAGCAAGTTTTCAACCGTAAAACGATACTAGGAAGGAATTATAAAATCATACAATTAGTATGAATAAGTGGATGAAGACTTGATGAAACCATTCAATTAAACACAATGTAAATCATAAAATAGTGGTTTATCATGTAACATCTTCCTCTTTAAATTATTTCAACAAATTCATAGCCATTTCCCATATAAAGATAAATCTCTCGTTATCTTGGCAAGCAATGTTAACTAGTTGTCTAAACTAGTCCATCAAATAACCATATTGACTTAGCATAAAAGAATCTCAGCTAAATCCAGCCGCATTTTGTAAACCTACTTTGGCAGTCTTGGTCCACCTAGACAAAACTAGTGACCTTGGCAACTCATTTATATCTTCATGCACCAACACACAAACTATATGCTCACAAGGTATGCCAAATGACTCCATTCTCATGCATGAACAACTGAACTCCATCTCAATGTCATAAAAGAATACACGCCATATTTCATTTGGAATTCGGTCTAAACCGACAGAGTAAATCAGATAAGAGCCAATTTGCCTCATATTTATTACCTTCAATAATGCAGGTCATACAAGGATTGGTTGAAATAGATGAAATATAGATAGGGTGTAAACATTGGCAGCACTCCTTTTAAAATGTTCAAAACACGTTTGCATACTGGGTTTTCCATTCACAAATGCGAGGTCAGCTTGGACCTCTTTCCACCGAATATGGTCAACACCTCAATTAAAGTGTTGAATAAACTCAACTAGATTATATCTTGAATTGATATACTTTGCAATGATCGAGTTCAATCCTTTGCACCGAGAAATGGTCCGAAAACCAGCAAAAATTTTTCCTCTTATCTGTACAGTTGCCCACAAATGTCTCTTCTTATACATATGTAGGATCCAATTCTTGTTTTTTATACCAAATTTCTCAACTATTTCAAACCATTTTTGACGAAATATATCAATTTCATAGTTGTCTAGTATACACTTTTTAAACATGGAAGTGAACTGAGGCTTGCCAATATTACTTGTTAAATTGTGAATCATATGCCATGCACATAATCTATGATGTGCAATAGAAAACTCTTTCTCAATGGTGAACTTCATTGATAGATCACCATTCGTGATAACCGAAATAGGTATTTTTCCATTCATTGCCACCTTTAATTATTGTAATAATAACCACCTAGATGTGTCTTTTTCTTCATTGCAAATTAAAGCACCAGCAAACATAATTATTTGGTTGTGATGATTGACACCAGAAAATACCACCAATGGACACATATATTTATTCTTCTTATAGGTAGCATCAAAAGCCAGCACATCGCCAAATAATGAGTAATCTACCTTGTTAAGACCATCGCACCAGAATAAATTACGCAAAGTACCATCGGCATCCATGTGATGATTAAAATATAGAGAAGAGTCATTTGTTGTTTGATCTTCGAGATACTTCAAAGCTGCATATGCATCACCAGGTAACTGGCGCCTCTGCTTTATTATTTTATTATACATGTTCATTTGCGTGAAAGAGAGATACTCATAGCCACCTGCCTGAATTGCTAATGCCTGATATATCTGCCCAACACTAATTTCACCCCTTTTTCATGTTAATCATGTGTCCAATATCAGCCTCGAACATAAATCTATGGCCACGAAGTAATCCAGTCAACCGAGGATCCAGAAGCGGATGATTGTGCTCATCAGAAAAATAAGAAATAAACCAATGACCACCAGGTGCATCTAGACGAATCTCCATCATTGCATTGCAGCCACACCTTGTCTCTAGCATGGGTTTTTTCTTACAGTTTTTAATGTCATAATTATTTTGTGGTCTAAATCCTTCACGATGACATACAAATTAAAGTTTATCAACTTAAGTATGCTCGCATCCTAGTCCTGTTCTTTCGAGCACTAAAACCTCTTGTCCTTGCATATCTATTGTGAACACAAATGTAATGTCGACATCAGAAAAGTGAAAGTGACATATGTCTTTGTCCCTGATGTTCCAAAATTCAATCATCCCAATGTTTTCGAGTGAATCAATATTATACCCTTCATTGAAGCCGTGATCATCAAACATTGGTTCAGCATTTGTGTCATTCTCATCCATATACTCCCCGTTACTTCCTCCTGTTTCTCTTCATCCTACTTATATTGGTCATATGATATATGCTCACTATTAATCTCTTCTTAAGAAAATTCCTGACCCATTACTTCCTGAATACCAATATACAATTCAAAATAAAACTTAGGTTTGTATATAAATTTTCAAACATGATAAGAACAACTATTTTTAAAATAGAAATCAAATCCTTATATCTCATGCACATATTTATGCTTGAACCACCCATGCAAATTAAAGAAAAAAAAAACTATTCCAACACTTTTTTTTTCTTTCATAAATAGCTCAAGTTTCTTAATAATTTTTCAAGAGAAGAAGAATTTTCAAAATATATTCTAGTTAGCTCTTAGAATCTAATCTATGTAGAAAAGTTTGAGTGAAATATAAAAACTAAATAACTTGCATAAAGTAGTAAGCAGTGTATTAAGTACTAATATAGCTATATTTATGTGTGAGAAACAAGGTTGAACATATTAAAAATATACTTACAAGTTGAGACAAACTATTTTATTTTTAGAAGAATTGATAATTAGAAATGTTCAAAAATATCAAAGTATATACAGAAACATTACTCCAAGCCACAATGAATTTCTCGCTAAAGTCAAGCTCCTTATTTTTTGTTTTTATTTGCTTGAATAAACTATAGTGTAAGAGAAATTGGAAAAAGACAAAGTCAGCACTAATGAATCTCCAAAAGCTATTTCTACAATACTTCTAAAGGCTAAATAAAAGTAAGGGATTTGGATTTTCTAAATTTTAAATTTTACTTTATTAGAGGAAAAAGTGTGATCTCTCACTATTTATTTCATAGGTGGAACCAAGAGAAAATATGAGAGAGAAACCATTCAAGGGTGAGAGATCACACTTTACTACCCTCTAAAATGAAAATTCAAAATTTAGAGGATCCAAATTCAAAAGTAAGCATGTTGGTGGCTTGGATTGCCCATTCTAACTAATGAAAAAGAAAAAAATCTTGCAAATCTATGATAACTTTGCAAATCTTCTGTTCAACAGTGCATCTTATGTGAAAGATGTTGTGGTGTCGCCAATTTTCGTCTTCTGTTAGCCTTATAATATAATGTTCAAGCTATGACAAACTACTAAGGCTTCTCAACAATTGGTTGAAACTTCCTTAATGTTATAGTTAACCTCACCTTCTTCCTCTTGCTCCTTGATTGATGCTTCATTAACATTTTTTTCGACAAGACTGATAACCCTTTATGTTTGGAGAATCAGTAACAATATACCTAAAATCTTGACATTTGAAGCACTTCTTACTTGATGATCTATGATCTTTGTTGCTTTGTGAAGTTTAAAAGATTTCTGTCTTCATTTTTTGTTAACCATCGAGGATGACTTCTTTGTCTTTCGGTGTCTAAGTGTTACCCATTTGTGTTCTTTGCTTTTCAATCTTTGATGTGAGTCTAATGACATCATCCAAGGTCCAATATTGTTGCCACTGAATAAGATAATGAGCAATGGTTTGTTCTTCAAGCTTATGAATCTCACACTTCATAAGTAATACTTTGAAGTCTATTGTATATTCTTCTACAGACAATAACTTTGCTTCTAATGTGAAATTTGATGAAGGTATCTTGTTTGTAATATTTAGAAAGGAATTTGCGCTTGAATTCACGATGCATTTTATTTCACGTCTTGATATTTCTTCTGTTTTTTTTCTTTCTCGCTAACGTTTGAGATTCTCCCACCAGACTGATGCATGCTTCTTTAGCTTAATTGCTATGAGCTTCACATGTTTGTTATCAAAAATATCTTTTAACTTGAACACTCTCTCTACTGTGTAAAGACAATCGATGAAATCATTTGGTTGGAGTCATCCTTCAAACTCAGGAATATCAATTTTGATTCCTAATAATAAAGTCTTTAACTTTATGAGTCATGTTGTTGTGTCATGTTCTTTGTGTGGAAAAATCCTCAGATGAAGAAGAATAATGAAATGGATTTGCATTATCCTCTTTACTAGAAAGTTTGTCATCACTCCACTTGCCATGATTATTTTAATCGGATTCATATCTTGCAAGTTATTTGTGCAACTCCTTAAGACCTTAACTTGATGACGCAATTCATCCATTTCAATTTCTTGAATAGTTCTATGTTTGGAAGTCATCTCTTACTATAATGATGTTGAGTACTATGCAATGATGATAATGCTTTGACGTTGATGTTATGATGATCATGCACTAATGACGACTATGATTATGCACAATGAGGATTGGAATGCACCAATGATGATAATGATGATGATGATGATGATCCAAGATAACCTCCAAAGAAAATAAACCAAAAGAAGAAAGGAAAAAGAACGATATTATTAAAATTCTGTAGTAGACAACTCACACTGATGACAACTCATACCAACAGCGATGAGAGTGTCGCACTAAGACCAGTACTCGCGTACCAAATAAATGTTTACTGGAACAAGGCATTGATTGACCTTGTACTGTGAAAGAAGATTGGGGTAATGAACCAAGTAGTTATAGTTTAGTTTTTACCATGTTTTAGGTTAGAATTCTAGAGAGAGAAGCTCTCTCCTCTCTCTAGGTTTTAGGGTTCTTATTTCGATTTCTCCTTAGATCTATATTTTATTCTTGCTTCAATTTAGCTTTCCTTTACTTTTATTTGTTCTAGTATCTTAGTTTATATACTTCTCTTGTGAATTTCTTTATTTTGCCAACTTGATTTATGAACTCTCTTGTCAATTTCAATTCTCTTTTAATGTAATTTTATGTTTCCATATCTTTTTATGTTTATCTTAGTTGCTATGGTTGATTTCTTGTTTGTGTTACACATGGTTTTCATTAATTCTTGCAATTTATGATATTTACTTTTATTGCACTCTAGGTGTTTGATAAAATATTTTCACTAGTTATGGAGTAGTTCTCTACACTCTTGGCCTAGGCTAAGGAAATTGAGTGACCTTGAGTCATTGGGTCTAATTGGGTTGGTGATTTCGGTCCCTCGTTGATCAATTTGATATCCATTGACACTAACCTACTATTAAGCTAATTAGTGGCTAGGTTGGGATTTATGGTTGATGTTGATCAAGCCTATTTGACATACTTCAAGCATAGAAGTAGACTTGATGGGTTGGTCCCTCATAATTGTCAATATATGGTTGTTAGACAAGGATGGTGATCTCAATTCCTATACCCTTGCCAAGAGTTCTTTTTCCCATTTAATTTCTATTTTTGTTACTTTAATTGCCTTTCATTTAACTTATTGCATGCTTGTTTAACTTCTTGCAATTTATATTTCTTGATTATTTCAACCAAAACCCCACTTGATCTCTACAGCCAATAATTGAGCACTTCATTGTAATTCTTTGAGAGACGACCTGAGGTTTAAATACTCTCGGTTAATTTTTATTGGGGTTTGTACTTGTGAAGATTTATACCGGTTCGTAATTTACAAAGCGTTTCGTTGTGAGCATAGCCCAAACCGACAGTCGATCCTCATAACAAAGTTTAGTTTGGTTGTCACAAGTTCAACCCAATAAAAATAATCGAGAGTATTGCTCCCGGGTTGTTCTCCCTAGGAATTACAATCGAGTGCTCAATTATTAGTTATGAGTTTGGGTCGTTCTCCCTAGGAATTACAATCGAGTGCTCAATTATTGGTTATGAGTTTCACGGGGTGGGTTGATAAAGAAGCGAGAAATTAAATGACAAGAAAGTTAACCAAATAACTAAAGATAACAATAATAAATAGGCATTCATGGCAAGGATTGAGAATTAAGATTTTCTATCCTAGTCATCAATTATAAGGCAATAGTTATCAAGAGCTAATCCTATTTCGTTATCTTCAACATCGGGAGAAAGTCAAATAAGCCTAGTTAATCCTAATCCATAAGTCCTAATCAACTTACTAATTGAATTAGCAAGAGATTAGTGTCAATGGAAACAAGATTAACTAACAACTCTAGATCACCAATCTAAATTGGATATTAATGACTCAAGATTACCTAACTTCTCTTTCCAAACCAATAATGCTCAAAAACTACTTTAAAGTCTAACTAAGCATTTTGTCAAACACTTGGAAGGCATAAAAGAAAAGCATGGTAAAATTACAATAAGAATAATAAAATCTACTACTACCAAATGCAAGAAGATAACAATAATAACTCAAGCAAGCAAGAAATTAAAGAACATAAAACATCAAATTGCACTAAATGAAATTAAAAGTGACAAGAGGGTTCAAAAATAAAAAGTAGCTCAAAAAAAAAATTAACAAGAGAAAACAAGAGAATTAAACTACTAGAGCATGAAAATATAAAGAGAACTACAGTAAAACAATAAATAAAATCTGAAATTAAAGAGAAAATTAACCTAAGAACCCTAATTCTAGAGAGAAGATAGAGGGAGCTTCTCTATCTAGAAAACTACCCTAAGACATGATTCTACCCTACACTAATTACTCTCCCTTTCTCCTTCTTGATTTTGGCCTCTAATAGCATCAGAAATGAGTTGGACTTGGGCCTGAATGGTTCAGAAATCGCCCCCATCGTATTCACTTTAATGAGGTCACTGCAGGGACAGATCCAAAAATCTAAGAGTGGAGGGGCCGAAAATTAAAATCTTGTATAATCAAATATAATGCTATATATTTAATAATAGATATAATTATAATTAATTTTTTAATTAAAAAAAAAAAATTCTAAATAAAATAAAAAATACAAATAATATAAATATATGTAAAAAAATTTAAACCCTAATACATAAAGAATAGTAACTCTTTTTACTATCACTACACTATTAAATTTTACTCTATACAATACATCTATTATAATAGTATATGAGCTTTTAAAATTTGTTGGGGGCCCAAGGCCACTACTTGTCCCCCCTTAAATCCGTCCTTGAGGTCATGTGACACTTGTCACGCGTACGTGTGGGTCATGCGCACACCTCGCATGACAGATTTCCAAAACTTCATTTCTTCATGAATTCTCCACTTTGCATGCTTTTTTTTCACTTCTTTGATCCAATCCTTGCCTCTTAAATCTGAAATCACTCAACAAACATATCAAGGAATCGAGTGGAATCAAAGTGAATTAAATTTAGCAAATTAAAGGCCCAAAAAGCTTGTTTTTAATCATTAAACACAAATTAGGAGAATTTCACAAAACATGATATTTCATTAAATAAATGTGAGATAAGTTGTTAAAATTTCCTAAATTTAACACAAGATAAACCACAAAATTAAGGTTTATCATACTGATACCAAATTGATGCCAGAATACCGTTTGGATCACTAATTTTGGCGAGAATATAACTCCACTATAGTAAAAATAGCCAAAAAACCATATTGACCAAGTTAAGAATGTACCTTTTACTCTTAAGAAGAAAGTAAACACACAACTTATTTAAATATAACTCACTTAACTCAACTTGATAAGTAAAAGTGGGTACATATACATATTTATGAGAAAAGCTCAAGCGTGAGCAAAAATTATTATTTTTAGCCCGCACGCATTTTTAGCTATCATATCAATTCTTTTAGTCTAGTAATAATTTAATAATATACTTTTAACCCATACTTTTAAATATTGTTGACTAACTGTTGATCAAAAATAATAAATTATGCTAACCCTCTAGTTTTTTTTCCATATTTGTATATTAGGAGGAAAAAAAAAACTTTCATAATTTAAACAATATAAAACTAACATATAATACAATATAATAACATAGGCTAAACTAAATTATTTTAATTAACAATTCAAAGATAAAGATATACAGTCCTTCATCAGTTTATATTACAATTGTAAATATTGAGATATAGACAATTTTAAACATATATAACACTTACATAAAAATGCAGTTAAGTTTTTTAAATATTGACCAAATTTTGGTGTAATATTTAATTATTAAATTTTATAATATATTTTTTTTTAATTATGAAG
>NC_029794.2:108765148-108766730 GCF_000816755.2 Arachis ipaensis | reverse complement strand
TAATACACAAAAATATATTGTATACTTTAATATTAAATATACAATACACAGAAAAATGTATTATTTTATCTTAAAATTTTAAAAAATATCATAAAATTTAATAACCGAATACTACACTAAAATTTGGTCAACATATAAAACGATTTAAGTGAAAATGCATCTACCTCTCTATATGCACGTATATATATACACTTTAGCTGAACAAAATAACACGAGAAGGAAAAAGAAATAAAAAGAAAAATAACTAGAACATGTGAATAATGAACCCAGAATGTTTTTCATCATCATGATTTAAGCTAGCTTCCAAGCCCAGAAACTCCTTGTTTATTCCCAATGGACATGCATATCGAGCCGAAAAATCAAGATAAGCACCATCATCCTCATTCTCTATCATTCCATCATCAAAATTAAGAGCATAACTCTTTGGATCGTACTGGAACTGCATTCTCCTCCTCCTCTTCTTCTTCTTCTTCTTGCTCATCATTTCCCCGAAGCTGCAGCAGCATGTCCTCAACCATGGCACAAAATGTGTCTTCCATTTTTGCCCTCTCAGAACTATACCCCTTTTGAGTCCCTTCAACTCCTTCTTCAGTTCCTTCAACGTAGAGCACAGTAGTCCATGTCCATGGAACCAGTCACAATAATAAGTGACTGTGCTTGTGTCTTCATTATCGCATTCACAACCTTCTACGCTGTCAAGTGCACATGCTTCTTCAATCTTTGATGCATCTTCGGCCATGGAAATTAACGATATACCCCACTTTTTACTAAAGAAACTTTCGAGTTCAAGTTCTATATCCCTAATTATAGGTTATACCTTTACGTAGATAAACTATATATTGTGACGCACGCATTAGGACCTATGATAACATGACACGTGGCATGAGAAAAGAGTCTTGCTGTGATTATGTTACAAGGTGTAGAGTTTCTATTTGACTGTTGTTTTCGCTATTGTGACAGATTGGTGAGGTTATTGCTTAGTATAAGTTATTAGGTTCTTTGGCATGTTATTAGGATTAGGTCTTATGTGGCGGCAGTGGCGCATGTTAGTGGACAGTTACGGGCCAGATCCTTATACTTTATCTTTTCATAGTAGCTTTTCTTTTTGCTTCTTTCTCAAAATGCAGCATCTTTTTTTATCATTATTGGCAGATCAGATAATACATAACTTATTTTATGTGGATGCATAAAGTTTGTCCTTATTAGTAGTGGCTGGATCATTTCGTGTTTGGGTTCTATCTAGATTATTTATTATATATTCCAGCTTCATTCTTTTTCTTTTTCTTCTAAATATCTTTCCATTTTTTCTTACTCTTTTGCTGTTTATTAGTGAATTAATTTAATTATAAATATCTCTTTACATTTTTTCACTTTCATAATTGATAGAAAATATAATTTTATCAAGTTTATATTTAAGATTTGAAATGGTCAATGAGAGCTATTTGCTACTATTTGCTACTATTTAGTATGGGAAATATAATAGGTTGTGAACTTGTGACCAATGTTCTGAAAATCGGACCGGACCGGCCGGTTGAACCGGTCGAATCGGGAACCGGTAATGAAAACGGTCCGGTCCGCCACT
>NC_029794.2:108762864-108764902 GCF_000816755.2 Arachis ipaensis | reverse complement strand
CCTTCCCCCAACAGTCCAACACACCCTCCTCACACGTTTTCTCTTCAGAGCTTTTTGGTTTTGCCCTCAAACAAACCCTAGCCATCTAACCTCCACCACCGGCGCAGGGAGTGAGGCACTATCGCCGTCCATCGCACTGTCGTCGTGCTCCAGGTCTCCAACCCCTGTTCATTCTCACAGTCTTGCCAATTGCAGCTTCTTCGTTGAGATCGACATTCGCGTCTGGTTTTCGTCTTCTCAGCCGCACTTCTGTCGTCGTGTCCGTCGCCTGATCGCCATTGTCCGTCGCACTCAACAGATCTTCCTCACACTCTGCCCAAACTGCTCACTCCTCCACGCCGCGCGCCTCCTCCACGTCACCGGAGCCCTTGGCCCTGAGAGTCTCGTGTTCGATTGTCACGGCAGAGGGCCATATACCAACGTTGCCGATGGCCGGATTCTAAAGTGGGAAGGAGATGAAGTTGGTTGGACTTAGTTTGCTGTCACCTGTTCCAATAGGTACCAAAATGTGAACTTGTTTCTAAAATGGTGAACTTCATGTGAATTTGAGGGTTGATATGCCTTAGTTTTTGTTGAAAATAGTGAGTATTTAAATCGGTCTAGATTTTTTTAGAGATTTATTAGTTTTAGAATCAAAAGTTTTGTTTATTGTGTTTTTGTGTTCTGGGTTTGCTAGTGGCTGAAGACTTGATATGAGGATTTGGACACCTTAATGAATATTCCTTCTCTGTTCTTGGTTCTGATCAGAATATTGATTTTTTTAGGGGGATTCTGTTAGTGCTACTAATTGAAACTTGAATCATGGAATGATTAGCTCTGTTTTGGATTGAATGATTACTGATTAGTTGATTCATTTTACTCCTGTTTTTGTTCTTTGTGTTGTTCTGTGTTGAGTTTTGTTTATGAGTAATTAAATGCACGAAACAGAAATAGGATTGCTAATTTCTTTTGTGACTTTCATTGTTCTTTTCCCCTTATTGTGTTGCTGTTGTTGTTATGCTGCCGTTTTGTTATCGCACTGCGATTGTGTGATCACTAATCAGTGTTTTGAATTTGGAATTAATAACTTGTTAAGCTGTTGTTGTTGTTATGCTGCTGTTTTGTAATAGTTGTTGCTGAATGCTAAAAATGGAAATCAAATCAAATGCTGGTTGTTGCTGAATGAGTAGCCTAGCTGCCTGCCAATGCCATATATAAATAAACTGATGAATGATGATGATGATGATGGTAGTGGAAGGAGAGTCAAAGTGTATAGGTAGTTGGTGATATGTTATGCTTTCTTATTCAATGACTATTTGTTAATTGTTATGTTGATACCTCAACTTGGAAACAATACTAGATCCTGTTTATGGCTTGCTCAGCAAGAAGAATCTGTTGCTAAGGGAGCTCTCTTACAACAGATGAACGCAACGCTGCCTAAGATTAAACCGAAAAGGTCATCTTGCAAGATTCAGGTTCATGTTCAGTTAGCATAATACCACAGAATGATCAACATTTTCTAACTGAACTAGCTCAACATTCTTTTGAAATTGATAATCCTTTGAGTATTTTTTTCACTATTTAACTTTTGAGTTTGTATTTTGATAAGATCATATGAATTTGGTTGATATTTTTTTGTGTAGTGTTTTAAATTTGGAAGATATTTTAGGATGTTTATTTATTTATTTATTATTTTATTCTAAAACGGTTTTTTCGGTTGAACCACCAGTTAGACCGATTAGACCAATAAATCAATAAATCAATGACTAGAACGGTTTAATGACCGGTCCGATTTTCAGAACCTTGCTTGTGACCAAAATGACGGTTCTAAACTAAATATCTTTGTTTCCATGCATGCATCTTGCTTCCATTGTTTTAAATGTAGTTATGCAGTAAGAGTTGGCAATAATGTTACGTATTAGATATTTTTGGCAAAGTTAGGCTTTCAGCAACTCGAATAAATTCCACCTGAATTCTTATCTCTTATCGTTCTACATGATTTATTTGTTCCATTAAAATCCTCCTCCATCCCAAAGAAGAAAAGAAGAAAAGGAAACAA
>NC_029794.2:108761873-108762676 GCF_000816755.2 Arachis ipaensis | reverse complement strand
TAATTATAATTAATAATTATTAATTTTATATTTTTAAAAAATAAAATTTAAATAATTACTAATTAATTAGTCTAAAGTATAGTTCAAAAATACTTATTAACTTATTGTTAACTAAATTCTTATTGATTATCCAGCAAAATTGTTCTACAAATAGTCTGGATAATATAGATATAGTCATATAGGTGGAAACGCACGATATTTTTGTAATTTTCTTTTAAGTTAATTATACTTTAATGTTCCTTCTTATTTTTTTATAAAAAATATTATTTGCATACTAAAATTAGACATTGTGCATTTGCATATAAATTAAATATATGCGCAATTTAATTTATTTTTATTGTGTATTCTACTTTTATAATTAATTTTAGTGGCTAACTTTAATAGTCATTTAATACAACTGAATTTTTTTAATCAAAACAAATAAAATTTTTATAAAGATTGTAATTAATTAGTCTTTAGGCATAAACTAGCTCTCCGATATTCATCAGTCGAGCACCAACCATTAATTTCTAATCTCATCAAATTTCACCTTTCAATAAATTAAAGTTTTTAAGGGATAATATTCAGACTTGTAAAAATGATTGTAATGAATTATATAAGGCCATTGAAAGATAAGTGTGTGTTAAAAATCAGCAACAAAGACAAAGATATTCTTATATCTAATCTAACAGATATATAACATGTAAGACTACGCCTTTAGCATATTTCATTTTCATTGACAACTTTTCTATAGATTTTTCTCTCATGGATTTAAATGAAAATGAAAATAATTTATTTTTAAAGGAACAAATGAATTTTCACTA
>NC_029794.2:108757320-108761848 GCF_000816755.2 Arachis ipaensis | reverse complement strand
ATCCTTACGTTCTAATGCTTATTAAATAAGATGTTACATTTCTTGTCAATTAAACAAATTTTAACTTTTTATTTATTATATTTTATATCAATAACTTAGATTTAGAGTTTAAAATTTAAAATGTAAGGCATATGGTTTAAAATTTAGAAATTAGAGTTTAAAATTTTGAGTATATAATTTAGAGTTTAGAATTTAAAAAATATTATACTCCTTTTTTTCCCCAAAAACCTTTTAGTTTTAACATATTTTTTATTTTTATTTTTCCAGAGCATTTTTTTTGTCTTGTATTTTTCTAGACTTAAGTTACAAACCTTTTGTTTTTGGACTGGGTAAGTTACAAACTTTTAAAAATTATGAACCGTAGTCCTAGTAGTCCACTAGTTAAACACAGAGATATTGGGCCATGAGTTGGTAGTTATAAATGGCCCAGTATAAATAATAAAAATAATTAGCCCGTTAATCAGTAGAACATTTAGGGGTGTCTGCGGATCGGATTGGATCGGATATGGCCGAAAATTCGATCCGATCCGCACAATTTCCATCGGATTGGATCGGATATGATATCCGCGCTTTTTAGTGCCGGATCCGATCCGATCTGATCCGCAAATGTGCGGATTGGATCGGATCGGATATCGGATATATCCGCATGATTAAACCTTCTCTTTTTAATCATATTTTTATGTAAAAAAATTCAATAAAAATATTTTTTTCATACTTTTAAACTTATTTATTCCTAAAATATTTTTAATCAAACTCTTTCTAAATAACAAAAATAAAATAATACAATATATGAATAATAATTACTAACTAAAACATACAAACAAGTAAATATAATACCAAACACATACACACACATATATATATATATATATATTTTTTAATTATTATTGTGCGGATCTGCGGATTCGCGAATCGGATACGCAGATATAGAGCAGATATCAGCGATCCGATCCGCAAACGAATCGGATCGGATCCGATCTGCAAACGGATCGGATCGGATCGGATCCGATCAATTTGCGGATCGGATCGTATTCGCAATTTTTGAATCGAATGCGAATATTTACCGCGGATCTGCGGATACGATCCGATCCATGGACACCCCTAAGAACATTAACCGAGCGGGTAGGTGATATTGCCATCTCTAGTTGGAGTTCCGTCTTTTCGGCGGTTTGGGCCGGTCGTGGGCCTAAACCCTGACCCCCAAAAAAAAATGAGCGAGCCCGTATACGACGCTGTTTCCACTTTCCAGTTCATCGCCTTCATCTTCGAGAAGGCTCGCATTCTCATTTCAATTGCGGAAGTGGAAGTGAAAAGCGTAGCAGACGTCAGGTACTTAGGTTCAGTTCCATGGAAGGTGATAAGGTCTCCCATGCTGGAGAGTGCTCCACCTCCACGTCAATGGTGAGCTCTCTCTCTCTCTTGATATGTTATGTTATATTCTGATGCTGCTGCATATTGAATTCAATTATGCTTACACAGTCACAAACACAGCAAGAAGAACACGAACAATGTCCGAACATGGAGGAATGCTTGAAGCTTCTGAAAGGAGATCGAGACGAGCAGCGCCTAGCTGGACTCCTTCTGGTAACCAAGTTCTGCAAAGCAGAGGATCACTCCTCCCTCCGTAAGGTCTACCACGCCGTCGGCACCTCCTTCCTCCATCGCCTTCTCAGAACCGGCATGCCTAAACCCGAATCTGTTAATAACGATAATCGAGTTGCATATTTGCGCCTTGCCGTTACTGTTCTTGCTGCTTTGTGTCGCGTTCCTGATATTGCTTCTTCTCAAGACATGCTTTCAAAAATCCCTCTCATTTTGGAAGTCATCTCCACCCCGTACTCACTCTCTCTCTCCTCTCGCTTGCTTTTTTAATTTTATATAGTTTTGAATTTTAAATTATTGATAACATACTATTCTTGTATTGGAAGCAATGTGCTACTACCATACATACGGATAGATTGATGATAGATGAAATAGCAGCACACTGTGGTTCAGTGCTTCGGTTTATGATAGCACATTGGATGTGCAGTTATTTCATATACTTCACTATTCCATGGATTCTTCGTTTAAGGGTTATATAGACTGTGTTTAGATTCTATTTCTTAGACTGAAATACAAAGATAGAGAGACAGAGACGAATAGCTTGTGTGTTTGTCCTTGACCCCATAACCAAACTGAGTTTCTGTGTCTATTGTCTTTGTATTTTTATTTCGGCGACAACTAAATGCGACAAATTACTTGCATATTTGGACAATTTTCAGAAAAAAATGGGACCAAATTCAGTTATTTCTTTTGTTTGCAAATGGTGGATGAACAAATTGGATGTTGTAACGTGGAGTCTTATAAGTCGTATTTCGTGAAAAAAGTACGAAATAGCAAGGGAGTTTGAAATATGCTATTACATGTACGCAATAGCTTGCTCTTTAAGTACTTTTGACCAAGTGATCATGTCTTATTATTTATTAAGTTTCTTGTTTAGATCTGGTTCGTCAGTTCTTGAAGAATGCTATGAGTTTTTATACTTGGTATCGGCTGCATCTAGTGATGGAATTATGAAGCTTTATGAATCTGGAGGCATCAAGATACTAGCTTCTCAAATATCTTCTCTGCAGGATGGTAAGTTCTTGTTGACTGCTGGGATAGCTTCCTGCTTCAGACTGGTGACTGGTCAATATAGGACAAGCTGAAATTGTAATGAAAAGAGATTTTTTGTTCTCAAACCTCTCCTATGAACCATTAATATTAATATTCCTTTATAATATTGGGTCAATTCTCGGTTGACATAATCTACCAAAGGTCCTTTGATCTCTTCATTTATGTGCCACATAAGAAAGATTTGGTTGGGAAGTTGAACTCACTCTTTGTATACTATGTCCAAGTGAGTGAACAAGCTGCAGGAGTTATTTGGAAAGGATGGGAAGATTTCGTTTTGAATTTTTAAAAATACACATTTAATAAAATTAAAAATTTCATTCTTTTTATAGTAGTCATCTTCCTGTAGTATGCACAACTCAAAACACGGGATTTTATGATCTGCTGATTCTTATTTTCATTGTCCACGATTCACAATTGTCAAACTTTATGCAGGTTCACATCTAATGGAAATATCTATAAAACTCTTGCAATTGATTTTGAGTAGGATATCCTTGGATATAATCTACAATGATTACTTACCTGAGCTCTTGGTTATTGTGAGTGTACCTTTTGAGTATTTTGCATTAGAGTTAATTTGTTTCATTTTGATTTTGGTTCTGTAATCTTCCCCTGTGATATATAAAGCTATGTTCTCGGTGTGTCTTTCCACAGTTAACAGCAATAGCAAGGCAGTTTGCAGTCTTACACACATCCTTAAAATTTGATTCTCTCCACCTGCTTAATGGCATTCTTTCTCCAAAAGACACGGTAGGCTTTCGTGCCTTATTCTGTTGCTTTCAGGTAACAAAATCCTAAAATGTAGGATAAATATTAAAAGGAAAAAAAAAGGTCGTCTTACATAAGCTAAGTGACTGAAAATTGCTATAATATTTACCTAGCTGCAGTTTGGGTTAGGATTGGGTTCATGTTCTCCATGTCGTCTCTTTTGCAATGCAGGTTTAGGGAACACTTTTGATAAAGTATGGTTCACTTAATTTAGGATATTTCATATGAATATTTCCTAATTGGTTTGAAGTTTCATCTTCTTGGTCAGGTCAATTCTTTTAGTCTATGCATGGATAACAACAAAGTTCCATAAATTGAACTGTTGTTTTTGGATTTTTTTAGTGATCTTCATCGGTTAAATACTGTGTTAAGTACTTAATTTCTTATAACATATTTTTTTATGTGCATACGTTTTTATTCATTTGCCTTGCAAATTCTGTGCATTTGACTTCAATTTCTTGGCTCTTTCAGGCACAATTTCTTGCTGCACTTCGAACACTTTCCAAAGATAATATTTCAGACAATATTCGCATTGGTATTGTTGCTGTTTTGCAGAATCGTGTTGGTATGTTGAGACCATTTTCTGAGATATATTTACTATGCTATTTTACCTTGTTTTCTTAGTTCCTCTTTATTTGTTTCCCCACTAGGTTCATTATAGTTGTAACTGTACTAGCGTCTCAGCTGATGAAGGTATATACTACTTTGTGATCTTACAAACTAAAAGGTTTAGTAAGTCTGCAAGCTTTGTTATAAAAAACAAGAAGATTGTGATTGTGGCTAAAAGAGGAGGTTGGGATTATTGTAAGAAGGCCTAAGAAAACTTCACAAAATTAAAAGGAAAAAAGAAAACGATATACTGTTTACTTAGAGAAAGGTGTTTGATGCTATAAAGGTATATTTTAACGTTCCATAAGCGGACAGGGATTATTGTATTGGAGGAAGAGTTTGGGACTTCTAGATGAGGTGATCTTGAGATTTTACACAGATCATATGGACTTTTACAAAGCTAAAGAATGTTCTTATTTCTAGCTACTGTGTTTCGGTTTGACTAACTAGACGAATTGCTTGTTTCTATCTATCTTGATTTGTAATTCATATGCAGCTC
>NC_029794.2:108748168-108757273 GCF_000816755.2 Arachis ipaensis | reverse complement strand
GGTTGATTAACCAAGTAACCGCAAGTGCTGTACAATCTCCAGCTGAAATGTAAGTCTGATAATTAAATGACAACTTTTTAAGTTGTCTGCATTGTGCACTCATAGCTTCATTTCTCACTGCTATGTTTTTTTAGGTGTTTATTGCTTGTCTTGGAGCAGTCAAGGGTTGAAATTGCTGTTCTGCTGAATGAGTTGGCCTATCTAAAGTATGAAGCACCGCAGGATACATCAGCTACTGCTGAGGCAATTGTGCTAAAGCGGCGAAATGTCGCTGTTGCCTACTCTTTGGTTGAGAAGATAATAAAGTTAATTTCAAAGATTGGTGGAAATGATGGTAATTCAATTCACTGTTTGGAATCCTATAGAAGCTCTTCTCAAATTTATCCCACTTACCTTTCTATTGTGAGCAGATCATGTGTATTCTTTCACATGTTTGCATGGTTATTATCATATCATTGCTTCTGGCTTTAGGTTGGGCAGAACACGTGGGTGGGATTACAAGACTTTTAAGTAACGATCAACTGATGTTCTTTTGTAGGAAACCTGCTTGATGAAGGCACCTTGACAAAGCTGATTCACCAACTTAATGAGACAATTATGGTTGTACTAGAGTATTTAGAAGATGCAAAGGTATGTTGTATAACTCAGTCACTCTACATAATTTTAGTAATTAATAGGTTTTAGCAAAGTATAATGGTGAAATTGCACAGGAACATGGGCAAAAGAAAGGGGACGATTTACTTGCGTCTGTTAGGATTATTGGGAGGTATAGTCCTACATTGTTGCTACCAGTGCACTATCTGCTGCTATTTTCTGTATCTGATGCAAAGAATGCAGTATGATTGTGTGAATTTCGCTGAGGTTATTTTCACTAAAATTTTGTAAGTCTTCAATTTTATTTTTCCTTACATTTTTCAGCTATCTTGCTGAAGTGCCTCTTGCATGCAAGGAGAAGGTTCAAAATCTTTTAGGCTATATGCTTTCTGTTGAAGGAGAAGATGAACAAAGGTATCTTTATAAAGATAATTATTGGTAAATCATAAACCTTTTATCTGGCAATCTGTTTTTGGTTATTTGGTTGAGTAGAAAATATTTTACATTCTTAGAGTTATTGTTGTATATTTCAGCCCCTTTTATGCTGTGTGCTTTCTGCTACCCCTGTTGTGTCAAATTACTATGGAGATTGAAGGATGCAAAGCTATGGCTTCATGCGGAGGACTCAAAAGTGTAAACTATTCTCTTTGAATGATCATTATGATTGCCTTTTACATTTGTTGCAAGGATGGTGCTTCCTGTTTAACATCACTAGCAAAGCTTTATGTTTTGTGGCTAAATATAATGGATTTTATTTGCAGGTTATAGATTGCTTCAGTAAATTAGTTGGGCCAGATGGTTATATGGTTGAGGACAATGGTTGCATCTTTTTGGCATGTGATACAATAATGAACCTTCTACTAAAGGTGATGTTCTCATCCTTTTTTTTTTTAATTATTTAAAAAGAAGCCTTATGATAAACAATATTGGTTATATAAACTGTTGATATAAGTTGCACCTTTTCTACTATAGAATGACAAAATTCAGTTGACGGTAGATGAATCGTCCTTTGTTAGTCTTCTGAGGGCATTGGCTTATTGGTCAGGTATCGCATTTGGTGGCAGCCTCTAACTTCCCATTTTATGCTTTGTTATGATTTGATTCCTTGCTTGTTCATGTACTTCGCTTCAAAACATAAAATGGGTAGGTACTGTGTTCAATACTACTCTTGAAAAGACAAGGATACCAGAGAAACCCTGTATTAGTTTAGGTTTGAATGAAAAGAACGGAGTAGAGAATCTATCTTGATTTTTGTTGCTGAATCATGGTTCGTAGGAAATACCGATGACATGTCAAGTATGATGATGGCAGCAACCATTTGTGCACTGATATTTGATTATACATCAGAAGAGGCCCTTTTAAGCTGTTCTGATTTCAATAATACCATTCTTGGCAGTCTTTATGAACTCATCACAAGATGTCTGGCTTCATCAAAACAGGTGAATTACTGAATTGTGAATTCCCTTTCTTTCTTGTTTAAATAAAGTTAGTCAAACAGCTTAATTCAGAAGATAATATTTACGCAGTATTTGTTTAAACTCGAACCTAAATGTTGTATTTCTTCTTGAGAAAGTATAGGGAAGCAACTTTAGTTAGTCAACATTAGCCAACTTTAGGATTTAGGTTTATAATTTAGGGTTAATGGTTTATGATTTAGGATCTAGAATTTCAAATAAAAAAACAATTAAAAAAAAATTGGCTGATATTGGCCGAAAGAAGTTGGTTCCCTAGCATTACAAGTATTACTTCCCATTTATTGCCTATGAATACGATTTGAATTAAAGTGATATTTGTTGCTTATAAGTTGCACCGTGGTTTTATCACAATTTCAGCACACCGCCAACATCTTTGCTATACCCCATGTGTGGGACTTGTGACTAAGAATCACTGAACTTTGAAAATCTCTATTTCTCTACTATTTGTTTTATTCATCACATGCACATAGCATGACCTAATCATTTCTCGAAAGAAACGTGCAGTTGATATCTCTGCATGTGTTTTCATGTTTATTTTCACTGTTTTCTGCTGTCATGGATCCATACACGCTATCAATACCCCTCTCCAATGTACCTCCTCCCATTCTAACGGAAGTACAGAACCTTGATATTGCTCTTTGAATTACCCAGGCCAGATTTTTACTGAACGATAAATATGGTGGTCGACTAGATATTTATATTTTGATTTCGTAAGTATTAATTTCATTGTTGGTTTGTTGTTTGATACAAATAACTACAGGATACAAATGTGGATATGGATCTTTCTGAGATTATTTCTGCTGGTAAATGTTTATTATGCTTCTCCTAATTATTAGAGTACTGAAGGCCTTTTTGGTAAACTAGTTATTGCATTTTTATTACTCGTTGTGCAGGTTTCTCTCGATGGGCTCATAGGTACCCGCACATCAGAGAGGCTATGAAGACATGATTTTGACCACGTGATTAGTTGTACGGACTACGCATATGCTTTCGATGGAGGATTACAATCCGGTGATTGCGGTTTGTAATTAGCTTTGATTTCAAGTCCTTTTATAAAATATGATATTTTTGCGCATTATTCAATCATATGATGTTATTAAAAGTCTAGTAGTTCAAATTATTAGGTAATTATCGTCTGTTAAAAAAAAAGTATATTGATCATGTGGCTTTGATTCAATCGTAATTAAAAATCACTGTAAATGTTACCCTATAAAAACAACTAAACAAGCCTTTAATTTGATCCTATAAAAACAAGTCTTTAATTTTGATGTATTTAGAGTATCAAGCGTTTTATACGTGATTGGATGTATGTGTAAAACTACTTTACATTGATAATGCATCTATTTTGTCGATTTTTAGCAAATCGATGGTAGTTCGATTCTAATAATTTGGGAATGAAACTTACTCTTTTGCAAGTATCAGTTTTTCTATAAGTGCATCAAATGTCTTCGAATCAGACGAGCATTAAAAAAGGTTTAAAGAGTATGAAATAAAATAATGGAAGATAAATTGACTGAAATCGAAAAAATTTGCGATGAATTTAAATAAAGCAATAAAAATGCCTTCGATTGAATCAAAGGGGTTTTTGACATGAAAATTAAAAGTGTTGAAATGTAAATTTGACAATGAAATTTAAAATTGCTTGAAAAGATAAATTGAACAGAAAAAGTAAAGTTTGCTGAAAATCATAAATTAGAAAGATAAAAGACATGGAAGGAACCCTACAGAAATCGAATTCGAATGCAGACTCATGAATTTGCTGGGATACGAGTGTGTTTGAGTGTATTTCTAAAGAAAAGTTCCAACTTTGATTTCCTAAGATTTTCTAATATTTATAACTCATTTCCATAACCGACCATTAATGACATGATACCCCTTGTGTGCGAAACTTTGAGTAACTGTTCCTGCTCTTTTGCCCAAAAGTGTTATTGAAAAATCCTTAACTTGAAAAAGCCTTCGATCTTCTTCATTCGAGTAATTGCTCGATTTATTATGTCTTTACTCGATTTATTATGTCCGTCGAATTTGTGCCAACAGTTCTCCACAGGATGTCTGCACGTGCATTTCTTTTGATCTCTGCTTTCATTTCAAAACTTCATTAATGTTTTGAATCAGCTTAACCTTCGAAAATAAATCAGCTTAACCTTCGAAAGTAAATATCTTGACTAATAACATCAAAATTAAATTCTTAATTTAATATTGCCAAATTTTTATTATTAGTAATTAGAGACCTCGTTATTTGCCACTAGGTTAACAAGGATGGATTTCCTCTCGTCCCTTAATCCAACTTGATCAACCTTTTTTGTCAAATAATCCATGAAACCCACGAACATGTCAGCACGAGAACAGAATCCAAATCTCGTTGCCAAAACGAGTCGAAAGATCCATGCATTTTTTTGCAATCATCCAAACCAGGTTGGAAACCGTTGGATAAAAGGGCTGAGAATCTAATGTCATAAATACTACCAATATTGGTATTGTGAACGTCAGTTATTCTGAAACTGTTGAAAGTATATTAACCAATGGCCTTTACATTTGCATGAATGTGATGAAATTTCTTTGACAATATCGCAACATGTTACGGCAAAATAGAGCAACCTCTGGATATTATAGGGGATATCAAAATTAATACGAAACGGAAATAAGACCAATAAAATAAATAGATGCCTAACTAACTTGTTACATGCTTGATAGTGGAAATACTGTTACACAAGAATTTTCAGCAGCCAAAACCCACGTTTTTTTGCATTTCACTGCTTAAACAATAGCATACTCAAGGGTTTCCGAATCTTCGGGCCGCCACGTTGACTTCTCGACACATAACATGCCTTCTTTCTCCTTGGAGTAAGTCATACGAACCTTCCACTTCATTGACCTTGCCATGTTCTCAACCTCTTCAATGGTCTCAACAGTGTCGCGGACAATAAGCTTTCCTTCCGGCCTGAGAATCCGATCAACCTCGGCCATTAAACCATCTACAGTGCACCTGCATGGGCATTGAGAAAATAAAGCATATGGCATGGTAATATACTAATAGTATAACCAAGCTTTTTGATGATAATGAATATGAATATATGATCAAATAGTTACTATTGGTACCTTTTCTTTATCTTCGAAAATAGATGATCAGCATGGAGGAGATCATAGGTCCTGGGATAGGTACTAAATGATTCACACCAATCATGATATATACCAAATAGACCTCGTTCATATATAATGGGAAGAGTATCTGCGGAGTCTATTGAAACCACATTCATGACCCAAATACTCCTATCCTTCAAAGCTGCGGCAAATCTGGAAGCCACCAAGAATGAATATGTCAAGCACTAACGAATAAGAGAGCAAATTATTAACGTATAATTCAGAGTCATGTTGGAAACCATGGCTTCTGCTCACCCTCCATAGATGGCATTCATATCCATGACATTCCGTATGTTTGACCACTGAATTCCCATCCCATTTAGATAGGACTTCGACACCACACGTTTCCAGTGTTTATAGTCAGCAGAAAAATCTTCAGGAGCAGGCTTCCCATAAACTCCAACTTGGTCACTTGACAACCAGTAAGGCACGTTGGTCAGTCTTGTTGGCCACTGCTCAGGCCACTGCGACCCACGTTCCGTTGAACTCCCCCAAAAAAAGTTTTAAATAAATTTAAAAAAAAAAAAAACACAAATGTGTCAGGCTGAGTAAAATACCATGCTGCATTAGGATCATCAGAGTCTTGACAAACTGGAGGATCATTCTTAGAACGTGCCTCATAACACTCGTTAGAAGTTGGTTTCTTGTAAACAGCTACACCAACTCCATTAACTTGATCCTTGCTAATTGACACTAGTTCCCAGCACATTGCTTTTGTTAGTTTCTTCATGGCTGCCAAATAATCATAAGTGTCAGAGATTAGATACATTGCTATACTAAAATGTATACAAGAGGGAAACATAAGACTGTTATCATCTAACCATTCCATATTTCAACATCTTC
Source organism: Arachis ipaensis (assembly GCF_000816755.2). Classification (NCBI taxonomy): domain Eukaryota; kingdom Viridiplantae; phylum Streptophyta; class Magnoliopsida; order Fabales; family Fabaceae; genus Arachis; species Arachis ipaensis. Next base: position 108,751,220 of record NC_029794.2, on the reverse strand, counting down.
ATCAAGCTTCTGATAAACAGGAGTAGCAGACCATACAAAGAAACCACCAGGTCGCAAGACCCTATTCAACTCTAAAAGAAGTTTACCACCTGCAGTTGTACACAAAATAATAATAGAATAAGCCTCAACTTTTTCGTGGATTTTACATCGCTACAAACTATATTTATGTTAGGAATTCAGCTGATCACCATACTAAAGTTACAATATCAGCATACCTTCAATATGCCATGGAACTCTGCATCGTGCACAATGGACTACATCAAATACTTTCCCCGGGAAGGGAAGCCTCTTTGTGCCCATCACAGCAGAAATAGCAGGGATTCCCCTTTCAAGTGCGAATTGCACCTGAGCTTCATGTTCATCTTTTGGTGCAAATGACATTGCAAGAACATCTCTATCAAAGAGAAAGCCTCCAAAGCTGGCAACACCACATCCAACATCTAATATGACTCGTGTGCGTTTCCCCCAAAGAATGTCAGGTACAGACTGTATGACCAAAACACTATTAAGTAAAATTTCAACAAATTTAGGTAAACAGGCTACATTATATTGAGCAACTCTAGGATGAAAATATGTGTTTCTGATCAGAGCATGATATCTCAGTCATAAGAGCTGTCTATATAATAATTTAGATCAAGAAAATTTGTGCTTTGTACGATGAAACATAAAGGGGTTGGTGGGCACTACATTTGTAAATTGTAACTGAATATGTAATGTAATATCAATTTATGGAACATGCAGCAAATTCATCCAGATTTGTGATAACATTAAAAGCAACAAAAATACACTTTACCTCTTGTATAAAGTCAATGTAATGAAGTGCTCCATGCTTGAACTGGGTTCCACCACCGGGAAAAGTAAGGTACTCGCCAGTAACTTTCACCCAGTTCTGATGCCCTTTAACTTTGGCTAGCTTAGTATGTGGAACATTGTAATACCATATCTGCACAAGAATAACTTAATTATGAGAGAGCTTACTATGAAACAGAGAATTATAATTGACAACAACTGAGTTCATTTCAACCTTTTCTCGGCTTTTAGGCCATTCAACTGAGCGTTTATATCCTTCAGGAAGAGGGACAAGGCAGGTAGGAGGTTCTTCAGGACAGTGCCTCTCTCGATGTTCATAGTGTTTAGTACTCCGAAGACTCCTAATTGCTTTCCAGTTGTCAAGGCATGGGATAAAGTCGGGGCCAGCAGTAGTATTGCAAAGTTTCCAACTGTACTGCTTAGAGGACTTTTGAGACTCCTTTTCATTCTTTGATTCTGCTGCTTGAGTTGACCAAGATCCAGTTTCTGCTTTATTTTCATTTAGAAGTTCTGACTGAGCCCCAGACGGGTATACCTCATTTGATTTCTGATTTTTGGAATCATCATCTGTATTCTTGCTAGAGTTTTCGTCAGATTCATTATTATCACTTTGTTCTACCTTCTCCTCTATCTTACCATCTGTTGTTTCGTTATCAGATTTATTTTCACTTTCATCTGAACCAGAATTCTTCTCACTCCCATCAGAATCAGTTTCCTTAGTGGACGTCTCATCACTTTCTTTGTTACTTTCTGTAGCTTCTGAGTTTGATTCAGTATTTTCTGTCTTTGAATCTTCATCCTCTGTTTTCTTGTCTGTGTCTTCTGTTTTAGCATCCTCAGAGTTCGAGTTTGAGTTGTCTTCTGATGTGACAGTACTATCCCCCTTGGTTGCATCCTCAGGTAAGTCACCTGGATTATCTTCGAATTGCCGTGTATTGCTACTATCAACTTCACTAGCCTGCTCTTTTACCTCATTCTGTTCTTTCATCTCAACCTTATCCTCTTGAGACACATCTTTATTTTGCTCTGGAACAACAGAGGATGACGTCATCATCCATACCCCAGCCAAGCACAGAGCCACAAACACAACAATAGTCACCGTTGAACAGTAACTCGATGATGATCTCCTACCATCTACTCTAGTATATTTCCCTATAGCCATGTTGTTTAAGGGTGCAATATTTCACAGATCACCTTGACCTGGTCACAAACCAAACAACAATTAAACACTACTTCTATTACTGGATCCAAACTGGCAACACCTAGAGTATGATAGATTCAACAGGTGAAGTGTGCAAATACTGAAACCAGAGCATGCATTGAAAAAAAAAGGCTCCAACAGACGGTGAAAATGAGGTGCATGTTATTTTCAACTTCTTTTCTTTTCTTCTTCTTTTCTTTTCGTATTTTTTTTTTTTGGGCTATACAGAGCAAATGATTTTCATTTCAAATGCATGAAACAAACTACAAATCTAAGGTGCACCAGATCGCTTGAACCAACACTGATATAAGTAATTTAAACTCCGAAAAAGCAAAACGAATCTAAAGTGTACTCAGCAAGCAAACGATGAAGGATCGAGCAAATGCATCAGGTAAAACTGAGATAGCAAAATCATATATCATAGAAACTTGCCGATCAGATCGTTATCACACTTAAAAATGTTAAATAAAAACCGTCTCCTATTTTCAAAGGATAATCAACAAAACTTCAATATCAGCACAGATTCAAATCAAGTAAGCAGCATGCGAACTACTATAGCCAACGATTTCGAAAAATAGAATCGTACAGGTTCTAACCGATTCGAAAGCAAGAACAGACGCGTACTTCAGCTCAAAATCAACAACAATCACACGGATCTATAATCTAAGTGATGATAGAGCAAAACTGAACAAGTAGTATAAATAAGACGGCACCGCGGCGAAATTTCGAATGGAAATATGGAGCTAGAAGAGGTGAACATGAAAGAGTAGAGGAGAAGAAGTAGTACCTTGGAAAACGGGTGGATCTGGGAGGATTATTACTCCATCACCATTGTGGTGCAGCGTGAGAGAAGTGTATAGTTGAAGGTGGTGTTGTGAGATTGGGAGTATGTGAAGGGAAGAAGATGCGGGTTTTAATAAGTAGAAAGTATTGAGTAGCAATCTTTATTTTTATTTTTTTATTTTCCTTTTGGGGAATTGACGAGTGCCGACGGAACAGAACAATATAAGCGCGTTAAGTGGATGAAATCGAGATTCGAGA
>NC_029794.2:108745301-108746733 GCF_000816755.2 Arachis ipaensis | reverse complement strand
CTCTTATTTATAATCATGTTTTATGGAAGTATGTTCGTGGATGTGTCTAATAATTAATATATTTTAAATACATATATAAAGAGATACATCTAGAAAATATATCTATAAAGACACTTCTATTAAACACAGATATTTTTATTAGACACATCCACGAACACACTTCTATAAAATACAATTATAAATAAGAATTAGCAGAAGTTGGTAGATATGCTGTTGATACCGATTATTTATTTATGTAAGTTGAAAATCTAGAGAAAAAGGAGGAGAGACAGGCAGAAAGGGGGGCACGTGGAAGCCGTGAAGGTTGCGAGTCTCTTTAAGGATATTAATATTTAACACTTCAGTAATTTGGTGCAGCCCAGTGCCTATTTTGTTGTAAATATCTAAAGGTATTAACTATGAACTATCAAAGCCTACTTAGGAGGGAGTCCACTCCCTAATTAATTCCCTTATCTTCGGGTACAAAGAATATCCTTCTTTTTCTTTTGTCTCTGAATAATTTAATTTTCTTTTTTGATGTATTAAATATCATTCATAAAATTAAATAAAATTTTCCAAAGCTGTAGCTCACCATTTGTTCTTCTTATTCAGCACATTCAAAAGTCAAAATCCTTTATTAACTTAGTAGGATTGTAGGATACTCAGACAATAATCAGACTTCTTTCTATTTAATGCATTTCGATTGATATAATAATTAATATTCTTTTATATATATATAAGAACATGAATACACTAATGTACGAGCACTTGAAAAAGGAATATTGCCAACTTCTAAGTGACCTACAATGTAACGAAATAATCAAACAACTCAAGTTAGTATAAGAAGTTTTTTGACTAAATGCTGAGTGTCTACAGAACAGAATTACCAACCACCGACAATATGTTAGACGGAAGTCCATTAAAAATTATTCAACATTCTAACGTTAAATTTTAAGCACTATTAATAAAATTAATCAATAATGTGGCAAAAATATCACTGAAATTGTCATCTCGAATTTATATTTTATAATCTATAAAAAAGCTTTTAANNNATACACTTAAAAGATTTTTTAATCTATAATTTATAATCATATGCCAATAATACAGGGTTATTCAACTGACGCAGATTAGACATCCATTCAAATATTTATTCACTGTAAAGTAAGATTTCTAAAACGACGACCTTTTTTTTGGAAAATATTTTTAGAGGAATGAAATAATAATATTAAATGAGAAGTGGTTGTGAACTGGCAGTTAGGTGCAGCTCAATGGTCCATGCTAGACATAGACAATCACATAATTAGATCAGGATTAGGACTACTAGCAAAGTGTAAACTTGGCTTTTTGTATATATGAATTTGACCATCCCTATTTAGTTTGGCAGTAATCCATCAATTTCATTCAAAGAAACAAGTTGATGCGATAATATCATAAAATTTTAGATCAAGACGTA
>NC_029794.2:108743770-108745224 GCF_000816755.2 Arachis ipaensis | reverse complement strand
AATCTAAACCAGCAAAATATATGCAATGGTCCATTTAATCTATATATTAATCTTGAAGATTAAAAAGAGAAGAGACCAGTTGATAATGGCGGAACGACAACTCTTATCCAAAACTTGGTACAATTCATAATTACTATGTTACGTGTGTATTTTCATGAAATTTCTTTAATGTATGTGAAATATTAGTGCAAACTTGCCAAGGATTGCAAACATGATGTAAATATAGTATAAAACTATAAATAGGCTTGTATATATATTATGGATTGATTAATGAATGAATAAATAGCTCCGAGGAATGCAACATGTCAAGTTCTAGAGGTGGGCCATATACTGATGTATAGGTATAGCTCCAAATTTGCCTTCCTTTTCTTTTTAGTTTTTAGAATTATTGTAGCTATTTTGGATCCTTATGTATGTTATGTCCAATTTCATGTACGATAATATGTAACAATAGAGAAAATTTAATTCTGCTATTCCATACCTTAGTTACATGACATGCTGCAGATCTATTAATCTATTATATAGTAGAACGGTGTATATTCTATGTTTGACAAGTGGGGTTTTCTTTGATTGAGAAGTGTTTAGATCCAAAGGTTGTCAAGTGGTACTTCAATAAAACAAGCAAAAGCTAAAAAAGGTATAATGTGTTACTCAATATATACAAAGAAACAAACATAAATCATCACAGGAACCACTAGTAGACAAATATGAACAATTGAATTTAAATGGTGGAAAAAAGAATTGAGCGAAAAATTTTCCGCTCTAAATTGAATCTAAAAACAATTAAATCCATTCATCTCTTCTTTTTCTATTCTCAGTTCTTATTAGATTTTACATATCTGAACAATTTATTTTCCTCATTAGTTTTCGTTTGATTCGGCTCTTTTGATGCTTGATGTCTCTCTGTTTTAGTCCTTCATTGAGTCGATTAGTTGCCACAAAGGCCATGTCTTTTGTAAAGAATGCATTCTCAAGTGCATTCTCCAGGTAAGACAACTGATCTGCAATAACTATGAGTCTGTATTATATGCGCCACTTTTGTGTAAATACTTTTTCTTTTACTATTTAAAGTGAAAATTTGTTATGAAGTTGGATAATTTTGCAAGGATTTTGAATATTTTTTAGATTAAAGGACTTGCAAGAGATAGTGAAATAAAAAAAGGTGGTGTTGTAAAGGCTGACGTTGAGATGTTTAAGATTTTAGATCAAAGACAATTAAGTAATTGTTATATTTATCCAATAGTTTTTAAGTGTTTGTTACGGTACAATGATAAATTTATACGTACTGATATAATAAAAATGTGGACAAATAACAAAACGCCACGTGAATTATATTATCTCCGTCAGCATTTAATTTTTATTTTTTTAAATATATATCTTAACATTATTTTTACTAAAATACCCTCATAATTTAATAAAAATAAAAAATATTTTTTATATAAATATATGAAAAA
>NC_029794.2:108719481-108743554 GCF_000816755.2 Arachis ipaensis | reverse complement strand
GAATGCAAATTGGGACTGGTTTTCTAGTTGTTGGTGGACTAGCCTAGCTTGCTGAATTGATTAATTCATTAATAGAAGGGAGTGGTGTCATAATCTGCATTGACTCTGAAACAAGAAGTGATGTCTCGGTTCCTTCAGTTTCTCTGTGTCATCATAGCAGCTTCGCATGCTATTAGGTTTGCCACCAACTTCTCTATTCTTGTAGAACACCCTACACAACACCCAATCTTCCTGTATGGACAGAAAAAAGAGTTAATTAGATGCTATCATAGTTAATTTGAACCTATGACTATGCTTTAGAAAATGGCCGAGGTTTGTGAAAGCTTCAATTTTTACCATCATTCAATTGCTTCTTTTTCTTTTCTTTTTTGCTGCTTCATTGAACTTCAAAGTGTTTGGACTAGTTGATGGAGTACTCCCACTTGCTTGATAAAGCAGATGAGTGTGAGGATCTATACATGCGGCTTGTGTATGCATGTGAGTGTTTTCTCTCCTTTTAATCCTTCTATACAATAATTTTATTTTATTTGGAGATAGTGGAGGAATATTTAAAGATTTAGGCGAATGAAATCAAGAACCTCTATGTAGCATTTTAACTAGTGTTTACATGTGATCAATCAACAATGTAAATCATTTGAGCTTAAACATTTTATTGATATGACTTCTGCATGTGTTTTACGACTGTTTCTTTACCTTTTGTAATTCATTAATCATCACAACATCATGGGCTGTATCTGTTCACTATGCATACCAAAGAACATGGAAGCCTTTTAATCCAATCCTTGGAGAGACCTATGAAATGGTTAACCATGGTGGAATCACTTTTCTTTCAGAACATGTATCTTTTCTTCTAGTTGAGTAGGTTTTGTAATGCATATTTTACTTTAATTCCATATAGGCATTTGATTTGTTATAGTTGATGCCTTGATGCTATTAAGGTCAATGATTAATTCAGTTCTTAGCTATTGATTTTTCAAAAAGAAATTACCGGGCAAATTTCTTTGCCAAGCTATTGATTCAGTTCTTGGCTATTGATTTTTGTTGTTGGATCTCAACAACAAAAGATTCAATTCTGACATTGGCGTACATGGCCAAGCAAATTTTTCATCATTTACGACTCATCATGATGTTCATCCACCACCACTACCTATGCATTTGTTTCAAGGTGTTCTTTCCAAGGGCAATATGCTAACTTACAACCAAGTCATGGAAGTAAGTTGCAAGAAATTTCAGAAGGTCAATATTCTTAACTCTTTGGTTCCGTTTAGTAATTGTATCAATATTTTTGAGGAATGAAGCAAATAATTAAACAAATGCTCCTCTCATAAGATAAAATTTGTACATTTTCTATCTATCCAAAGGTTTAGAACAATGAAGGACAATTTTTCTTAATTATAGTTTGTGTCTAACTATACATTTGGTTTTGAAACTTTATAGGATAGTACTGATGACTCAAACCATCGTTCAGGATCAAATGCATCAGACAATAAGCCTTTCTATAACTTCTTAGAAGTTAAGGATCCAGAGTGGGGGAGGGATGCACCTGGATCACATCACGGGCGGCACAAAGCAGGACGCTACGGCCTTGATCTTAGCTTGAAGCTTTGATTCTAGCAGGAAACTGTGAAGCAGTAACAATGGCTATGATGAGTATGCATTTATAATGGTTTGGTTTAATTACTCTGTTGGTCCCTATAGTTTCGTGAAATTTTCAATTAGGTCCCTATACTTTTTTCTTTATAATTGAGTTCCTGCACTAAATTTTTTTTTCAATTAAGTTCTTCTTAGTAGTAATTGGCTGAATTTTATAGAGACCTAACTAAAAAAAAAAATTGGTATAGGAACCTAAATAAAAGGAAAAAAAAGTGTATGGACCCAATTAAAAAAAAATTGGTGCAAGGACTCAATTAAAAGGAAAAAAAGTATAGGGACCTAATTGAAAATTTTGCGAAATTATAGGGACCAACAGAGTAATTAAACCTAATGGTTTTCTGCTTGAAATCCAACAATGTTAACAAGCTAAGAAAAAGTGAATAGTTTCCTAGTCTTGGTTGAGGCCAAGGTAACTCGGAATTAAAAATAGAAGGGACTTGTTACATTGGAGACCATGCCTTTGGATTCAAAGAAACTGGAAATCAAAGATAAGAAGAAATCTTGCATGGAGATTTCATTTGACCTATCTTAATTTCGATAGTTATGGTTTTATTTTATTTGAGACTTTTAATTTGGTTACATTACATGTAATTCTATAGTTGCGCTATAGTCTTAGTAATGAAATTTTAAATTCGATGACACTCCACAAGTCTTGGTTCCTACAAGGGGTTTTGTAGCGATGACACTCCACAAGTCTTGGTTCCTACAAAGGGTTTTGTAGCGTGAAAATGCATGACTTTTATTTAAAATTTAAGAGAAATCTTATTTGGGACGAAATCATTTTAGAAATTTTGTTTACTCTTCAAAATTTTCACTAAATTTGTTATTTCCTCAAAATAGGGGGTAAGTACTCCTTTATCATTTTCTTTCTTTTGCCCTTCTTCACATTTCACAGAGAATAATTAAAGTTACTTAAAATGAAATTAAATATGCCTCGTATTTGGTATAATGTTCTCAAAATATATAATTCCAATATGAAATGAAACTAAACGTATTCAAATTTAACTTTCTTTTCATAATATAAATCAAATTTAACTACTAGTGTGGTTTATAAAATTTGATTTGACAGTGTTTTCTTTTGAATATACGTGTAATGTATATGTGCAAAATGATCGAAATACAATCAGACTGTAATGTTGAAAAAATATAAAATAATGTATGATGAAGAGTGAAACTTCATCTAATTATCTTTATATGTCACTTTAAATGGAACTTTCTCAAAAATGAGCAGGAACCAATCTTCCCTTTCGTTATTCTTGAATACAATTTACAAAATCTATAGAGCGTTAATGGTTAAAATCGCAACCTGGCTAATTAGGACTGGGGAGCTTGAAGGATTAACAATAAATCTTAAAATGACATTCAAAGGGATTTCTACCTTTACTCACTAGTTAACCTATCCTACTTGAACCAGACTTGATATCTTAGCAAAACATTTCCCTTTGTCTCAGATATCTCCAATAATTAAGGTCAAGGCAATTTAGTGGAGAGGATTAGATTGTTGTAGCCGGTAGAAGTGTGGAGCAGCCTCCAAGAGCCCTGATCTTGGAGTGCATGTCGAAGATCCCCCTTCTGAGAGCTTGCACAATGTCACTGTACTATCCAACAGTAGAAGATATCAGTATATTAAAACTTCAAAGGCTGATAAAATTTTATATGAATGTGAACTATCAAAGGAATTTGCATTCTTTATCTTTGCTCCAGCAAGTTTGATTGCTTCTGCAGTTCTGTACATATCATCTGTGCCTATTGCAAAATCTGTAAAGAAACAGATGACAAATATATCAGAGAAATTACTCTTCATTAACAGGCATAAAAAATTTTAATAGAGAAACATAAGTTAGGAAGCATTTTAGTGAAAAAAAAAAGACTTGTATAAGAGATATTCACACTTCTAATGAAAACTTCACAAACTAAGACATGTCAAGCAAACATTTATATGCACTATGATAGATTATGCCTAATAAAAAATTAGTACTTACATAAAAGCTCTACTTTTCCAATCATTTATTCAAAACAGAAAAAGCCTTTTATGATAACTGCAGCATTGAAATTTTGTGTTGTAGGACTAACAATAACAATAATCGAAAAGGATGGGAGTTTATCATAACATTTATCATAACATTTTAAAAGCCTTGTACCACTTGAAAAATTTATCGTAACATTTTAAAATCATGGAACAAAAGAAGGATATTTAGAAGCAAACCTCCTATAATTTTTTTTTCTCATGAGTTCAAAACATCAAGCCATGAACCCAAAATAAGTCACAGAAATCTCTAGTACGGAACAATAAAATGGCCTTCTAAAGAGAGTCATTTTCATCTTAGTTCGCCAACCATACAAGAAACTGAAGGAACCGAGACATCACTTCTTGTTTCAGAGTCAATGCAGATTATGACACCACTCCCTTCTATTAATGAATTAATCAATTCAGTAAGCTAGGCTAGTCCACCAACAACTAGAAAACCAGTCCCAATTTGCATTCCTTCCACCAACAATCCGAATTTGCAACCAGAGTCAATTGCTCTTCTAAGCACATAAATACTTATTAAAATATGAAAAAGGGTAAGCATCCATGAAACCAAAAAGTTCACCATACTATAGATTTTTGGCAAAACAGAGAAATCCCAATAACAGAGGCATTGATACATTATATTGACAAGAACAAAGAAACAAAATAAAGAGATTGAATCAAATAGAAAAAAAAAGTGATTAAAATTCAGACAAAAAAAAGTTATTAAAATTCAGACAATCATGTGATTAAAATCATGTTCCGTTCGAAGAAATTCCAATTAATAATGGCATGAGAATCTTGATGAAGAACAGAGGTATTATTATTAGGTAAACATTTTTGTTTTCGCACGAAACTGTTAGATCACAATTTAGTCGTATATTTTACATGAAAATAACTGCAAGTGATGCGACATGCAACATTACTCCTCACACATTTGTGTTAATCACAATTTAAAACCATGCATAATGCTGAGTATATTATAGAAAAAAATTTCAAGTATTAAAAAATATTTTAGAACTAAGATTAATAATTAAAAGTTTTTGTCATGTCCCTTCAAGTAGTCCTAGTAGTTTTTGTCATGCATGCATTATTGATTATTCTATTCTTTGTCCTCCAATTCTTTTGTAGACCTAAAGGCTAAAGCCTACTCTGTATTATTGTATAGACTATAGATTGATGTTGGTCAAAGGGAGTTGACTTAATACGTTGAAGTTGTAGTTTAGAATATAAAGGTTAGGAGATTAACATCATTGTTCACTACTACAGAGAGAATATATAAAATAATAATATATACTCAATCATTGATGCATTGATGATGTATATTTAGATATATTATGATGTAAGAATGTGTTAAAAGAAATGATAATGACAGATAAAAGCGATTTTTGAATTATCGAGAAAATACAAAAATGTACCCTCAAGATATTTGGTACATTCAATTTCATAGTTTAGTGGATAGTGGATACAATAGTTAAGTAAACTGCTTCCATTTTTTTTTTTTTCTTTGGAAAATGTCAAATTTTTCGTGAAATTTGTAGCAAAAAGTGATAGGATGCGATGGTGCAACAAATAAATAGTTCATGTTCAACATTTTTGCACAATCACAAGACTACAAGCCACATGTATATAGAGATACTCATATTAAGATAAAGTTCTTGTGGGCTTTAGCATCATGGTACTATTATTATCTGTTAACAAAAGTGATATTTGTGTTATTTTTTTGAACATTTTTTCATATATTTATATAAAAAATATTTTTTATTTTTATTAAATTATGAGGGTATTTTAGTAAAAATAATGTTAAGATATATATTTAAAAAAATAAAAATTAAATGCTGACGGAGATAATATAATTCACGTGGCGTTTTGTTATTTGTCCACATTTTTATTATATCGGTATGTATAAATTTATTATTGTACCGTAACAAACACCTAGTTTTTATTGTGATAAATGCACTATATAAATTAAGTGTACTCTCTGTGCTAGAGTAGCCATGGAATATTGTTTTTGTCATTTCAATGTTGCATTTATCACAAAGTCATTGATGGTTGTATAATTTTCTTTTTTTAAATATTTTTTATTATATATCATTCATAAAATATATGTTGTTTTTTTATTTAAACTCAAGACTTCTTAGGTTATATATAAGTCAGTTATCATTTTAACTAATTTCTTTTATTATTTATATATATTTATTTAACAAATAAAAGAATAAATTAATAATTATGACGTGAATATCTATTAATACATACATACATTTATACATACATACATTAAGTTAAAGATGAATAGATTTTAATATGTAAGAATATTAAATTACCAGACTAAAAATATACGCTTTTTATTTTTAATATTGGACCGGGAGTGGTGTTGGACTCCATTATGGGGGAGGGAGGGGCTTAACTAGCTTGTGGTGTCAGCCTAGTAACAACCCAGACCCTCCGAGTTCTAACACCCTACACGGACCGTCCGATTTCCCTCTCAGCAGACGCACGGTCCGATTTCAAAGGGGATGGACACGCGTCGCGTTGCAGCAGCTCCCGAAACGGTGCCTTGAAACCAAACACTTACTCATGCATTCACCCCTCTCACCATCTGAAAACATCACTTTCTCAGATTTCATTTTCAAGTTGAAGCCTCCATTCTTCTTCTTCTTTCTCCTCTCAGTTGTGCATGGTTGAAGAAATAAAAGCATGCCAAAGAAGAACAAAATTAGAGATATTGATCGACTTGAATTTCATGTTATGCATTATCTCAGTCATCTTGATTATGTAAGTTTTTTTTGAATATTTTTAAATTTTTTTATTTAAAATTATTATTGTTAACAATTTTTTTCTTATGATTGTTATTATTAGAAGTGCAAATTAAAAATATAAATAAAATGATTATTAGTATTTTTCAGCATTTATATGATTTTTTTAAATTTTTTTAACTAATTTTTAATTGTAAATATTATTGTTAGTAAATTAATTATTATTATTTTGTTAGTTGTTACATTTTAAAATGTAATGAGGAAAATATGTTTAAATAATAGTAAATGACTAATTAATATTAGATATTATTCAAGATGTTGTAATATTGTAGAGAATTTTGATTAGGAATTTATGTATTAGTTATTATTATTATTATTATTATTATTAGTAGTAAGTTATGAATAATTAGGATTAATAATTAACTTTAGAAGTTAGAATTATCTATTTTATAAGGATTTAGTAAATGAATTTATGGTAGTAACTTATTTTTTGTTGAGCTATTTGTGCAAATTTTGTAACCATGATATTTATTTAATTTTGGTAGGAGTTTATTATTTTAGTTGTTGTGGTTAAAAAATTATTTTATTTTAGTAGTAAGTTAGTAAGTGTTAAGAAGTTGAGTAATATTTTATTATGTTTTTTGTAGAAGTTAAGAATGTTGGCATGTGACCACCCAGTTCCTCCGGATCGGTACAACGATAGGGTGGAGGAGCATTTATGACTTACCGGCTTTTATCATGCATCACAGATTGGGGTAGTCCAATGTCAAAAGGCACTGGTGAATGCTCTAATCGAGCGGTGGCACCCCGACACACATACGTTTCACCTTCCCATTGGTGAATGTGTCGTGACTCTTGAAGATGTGGCTCTAATTCTTGGTCTTCTGATGGACGGACTTCCAGTTACAGGGATGACCATGAGTAGTTTCGAAGCCTTGGAGGCGGAGTGTTTGCATCAATTCGGAGTTGCACCGCGTAAGTCGGACTGTAGAGGCAGCTGCATAAAACTGACTTGGTTGCGGGATCTTAAAGAAAATTTATAGTTGACTGATGAAATTGGTATACAGAGGTATTTCAAGTGCCACATTATGTTGCTTATCGGAACGATCTTGTTTGGGGATAAATCAGGGGCAGGTGTGCACTGGAAGTTTCTACCCTTGCTTCGTGATTTTGGTAGTATTATACAATACAGTTGGGGATCTGCATGCCTAGCACACCTCTACAGGGCGTTATGTCATGCATCTCGAGTTGACTGTAAGGAAATAGATGGTCCACTAACACTTCTGCTCGGTTGGACTTGGATCCGACTGCCATATCTATCGCCGGTTCTTAGGGAGCCCCGCAGTTTTCTGCTAGCAAACAGGTAATATTATGATTAAATGTACCCCTATCTTGATATTTATAACTCAGTTGACAACATTAAATGTATCATATTAGATGGCGAAACTAGGAGCGTGGTGACCGACGATATAGATATCTGAAGCTAGCTGACTTTAGGAAGGCCTTTGATGAACTTCAGGAAGGCCAGGTGAGTTTTCATTAAATTAGTATTAGTTTCGGGTTTAGTGCCTGAGTAAATCTTATGAAGCATTGTTAATGTCATTGTTATGTGGGTTGTAATCATGAGTTCTTTTATTTTTTCCAGTTTGTGTGGGTTGCGTATGCTGTGGATCGCGTGGATCCGAACATAATTCCATATCTGAAGCTAGCTGACTTTAGGAAGGCCTTTGATGAACTTCAGGAAGGTCAGGTGAGTTTTCATTAAAGTAGTATTAGTTTCCTGTTTAGTGCCTGCGTAAATCTAATGAACCATTGTTAATGTGATTGTTATCTGGGTTGTAATCATGAGTTTCCTTTATTCTTTTCAGTTTGTGTGGGTTGCGTATGGTGTGGATCGCGTGGATTCGAACATAATTTCTGCTGAAATCTATATGCACTCGGTTGTCTGGAGCGCTACAGTGCCTTTGGTGTCATTTGAATGTATCGAGTGGCATGCTACCGATAGGTATAGGCGACAGTTCGGTTTCGTTCAGGGAGTACCTCACGAGGAGCGGAATCTGGACAAGGCGCATGGAGAAGTCCTGACTGGTCCTAAGAGTCTTAACTGGGCCATGGCACCGACTCATTACAGTTGGGTGATGCATTGGACAAACAGGTATCACCACGTTCTTTTTGAGCTTCCCATGCCTTCACAGCATCCGTTGGATACTTACATGCATTGGTACCGAGGAAAATTTGGGGACCACTTGAACTTGTCGAATCTTGTGGGTGAAGAGAATGATGAGGGTAATCAGAATTTGGATGAGGGTAATCAGGATATCGATGAGGGTAGTCAGGATATGGATGATGACAATGAAGAACAGGAGCCACATTTGCCTCAGATACCACCTCCAAATCCGCTTCCACAAGAACAACCCCAGTTCTCAGGCCAGTATGTACCTGAGACACATTTCAACCCATCATTTCCACAGCATCAACAATATTGGAGTATGTCACAGTTTGAACCAGGCGAAGGCGGTTCTTTTAGCCAGTTGCTTGCGTTTATGGCTGGAGATGCAGGACAGTCACAATATGGCCAACAAACTGAGTTCATGCCAGGTAGGTATTCGTTGGATGCGAGGTATCCGGGCCATACCTCATCGGTGGCTTCTGGAGGGTTCCTATCTGTTGACTCTAGTAGGAGTGACGGTGGACGCAGAGTGATAAACCACTATTTTATGGTTTATCTTGTGCTCAATTGAGTGGATTTTATCAATTTTTCATACACTTATTCATATGATTTGCATGAGTTTACGTTTTCCTTCCTGATTTTGTGCTATGATTGAAAACATGCTTTTTTTGTCTTAATTTTGATATGTTTAATCTTCTTTTATTACCATTCGATGCCTTGATATGTGTGTTAAGTGTTTTCAGAGATTACAGGGCAGGAATGGCTTAGAGGACAGAAAGAAAACATACAAAAATGGAAGGAAAGCACAAAAATAGAGTTTTGAAGAAAAGGGACAGCGACGCGAACGCATGGACGACGCGGCCGCGTGCCTAGCGCGAAAAGGCATCGACGCGAACGCGTGACTGACGCGGACGCGTGCCTTGAGCTGAACGCAAATGACGCGTACGCATGACCAAAGCGAATGCGTGACAGATGCCACGCACCAGAATCTATAGAAAACGCCCCCAGCGATTTCTGGACCCTTTTTCGGCCCAATTCAGAATCCAGAAACACAGAATATAAGCCAGAGAATGGAGGAATCAAAGGAAAGGACGGATCATGCTTCCATTATTCACTTTTCATAATTTAGATGTAGTTTTTAGAGAGAGAGGTTCTCTCCTCTCTCTTAGGATTTAGGATTAGGATTCCTCTTAAAGGATTTAGAATTATTTCTTCTCAATTTCCAGGTTTAATGTTCTTTTTATTTATTTTCTCAATTTTGCGTATGAACTCTTTATGTTTAGATTGATTTTCTATTTAATATATTTTGAGGTATTTCAGATTTGACTTTGCTTTGTTTTATTTATATGGATGTTTTTAATTTGATTTAGATATTTTCTTCCTTTTGGCTTTGGTTAAGTAATTGGTAACACTTGAGTTGTCAAACTCAGCAGTGGTTGAAATTGGCAGATTACTGATTGAATTGGATCGCTCTGAAACTAGTCTTCCCACAGGGATTGACTAGAACTTGAGGATCAAGCTAATTAGTCCACTTGACCTTCCTTTGTTTAGTAAAGGCTGACCAAGTGGGATTAAAACCCAATTCTCATCACACCTGATAAGGATAACTAGGATAGGAATTCTAATTCTCATACCTTGCTAAGAGTTTTATTAATTATTAATTTATTTTTCCTGTCATTTAAATTACCTGTTCCGTATTCTAAAAACCCCCAATTTACAAGACTCATAACCAATAATTAGAACACCTCCCTGCAATTTCTTGAGAAGACGACCCGAGGTTTAAATACTTCGGTTATCAATTTATTTAGGGGTTTGTTACTTGTGACAACCAAAACTTTTGTAAGAAAGAAATTCTTGTCGGTCTAGAAGCTATACTTACAACGCGAATTTATTGTGAAAATTCTAGATCGCGTGAGAGTTTCGTTCTTCAAAATGGCGCCGTTGCCGGAGAATTGCAAACGTGTGCCTTATTATTGTCACAAGCCCCTTACCACCAAACACCACCATATGACCCTAACCTGTATCCACCACACCAACCACCATATGAACCACACCCAGAACCACCACCTCAATATTCACCATCTCCATATCCTTATCAAGAAGAACCACCTTCCTATTATGAACCCTTTCTCCAAAATAATGAACCCTCATATCCACCCCAATCTCCAATGGATGACATCCTTCGTGGTCTTCTTCAAGGGCAAGCAAAGATGAAAAGGAATGTACTGGAATTAGTGACTGCTTTAACCGAGGTAGTAAATCAATTAGCTTCCCAACATCTGAACACTCAAGGAACCCCCACGATTTCATATGGAGAATCTACTGAAGAACGTAGCATGAAGGAGACACTAGAAACTTCAGTGGACAATGAGCAGCACAACTTTGTATTGGAACAGTTAGAGGAAGCCGTGATCGTTGAAGAGGAAGACGTAGTTGAAGACTTGGGAGATGCGAAACCTCCATGGGAAACTCAAGTCATAGAGCCCCCTTCTAAGGAGTTTGAAATTGATGTTGAGGAGGGTGTACAACCTCCAAAGCATATCATAGTTGAAGACTTTGAAGGGGATGATCAAGAGATGGATTCAATCATTAATGAATTCTTATCTACAATTGAATCCTCTCCCATTGGACTTGAGATGAAGATTCAAGAAGAAGAAGCACAACCTCCTATGCCCTTGGTAAATAATGAAGAAGAGACTGAATGGGAAGAAATCTACCAGGAGGAAGAGGTTGAAATTGAAGAAGCTTGCAAAGAGGTGAAAGTTGTCAAAGAAGAGCCCAAGGGAATGGAGCTGGAAATCACCTTGCCAAGGTTGCTGGAGACCTCTTCCCCAAAGCCATCACCATCCATCCCTTCATTCAAGTGGGTAAATCTCTCATCTCTAAGCTTAATTAGCTCACTTGAATATGCTTTGCTTGAAACAAATGGTCAGCTTAGAGCTCTTTGTGCGCTTTAAGAGTAAGAGAGAGATGGTTAGTGGTAGGAGTCGTCATGCAAGATTTAATATGGTGAAAGCTCAAAGTTTAAATGCAAAGGTTGGTGTAAAGCTCAACTGAATGGGTCTAGGAAGTTGTTTGGCCACTTTAGTGAGAATTTAGATTGCCTGCCACGCGGTTGGAACACTAATAATCAACAAGAAGACAGGTGCAAAAGCAAGGTTTGAGACCCCGGAATTTAGTCTAGAAATCAACACTGTTGGGGCCTTGTCACTTGCTTTAACTTGCTTGAAGGCTTTCTGCGCCTAGTTTGGGATCCTGGAGGATACTGGAATTGCAAATATTGGTGGAGATTCCTGGATGAGTACAAGCACAAGCCACCAAAACAAAGGACTCCCCAAATATCCAACTTAAGGACTTTAACTAAAAGTGCTAGGTGGGAGACAACCCACCATGGTATGATCGTTCCTTTTTCAATTTTAATTTTATTTCGTTTTGTTTGTTTTTAAGTTTTATTTTATTTCATTGAACCTGGAATTCTTCATAACATCCACATTAGCATTGCATTTTGCATTCTACATAAAAAAAACACGCATACGACGCGATAGCGTCGCTGACGCGTCCGTGTCACCAGTGCGTTTTGAAGAAAAGAGAATTGAACAGAGTCACGCGAGAGCGTGGCTGGAGGCGTGCCTTTGGCACAAACATGCCCACGCGTCCGCGTCACCCACGCGAACGCGTGACCCTAAAAATCGACGTAAAACGGGTGTATGGCAGCAAGTTGTGATGGAGTGGGGCTGGAACCGCGCTAGAAGCACAACCCCCACCATGTGAACACGTGCCCCACGCGTCCGCGTCGTTTTTCAAAGTATGGCCATTCATGCAATCGCGTCAACCACGCTACCGCGTCACTCAGATTTTTGACAAAATGCATTTAAAACAGAGAGTTGCGCGACCGCGAGGCTACCCTCGCGCTAATGGCACAAATCATTCCACGCGAACGCGTGACCCACGCATCCGCGTCACTTCATAGAAGCGCTATCCGCGCGAACGCATAACCCATGTGCTCGCGTCGCTTGCGACGCACAACTTATCCAGATCAGCGCCAATTATCTTATCTTTTCTTTTCTAATCCTAATTTCTTCTATCTTTTCTTCTTTCTTCTTTCTTTCTTACTTACTTCTTCTTCATCTCTTCAACTTCTCATCATCCTTCTTCACTTCCATTCTATTTTATTTAATTTATTTGCCTACTTTCACTCATTGCATTTTAATTTTGCGCATATTTTTATTTTCTTTTCTAAATTTATTATTTTTCATTGGTGTTAAATGTTCTTATTCAGATGTTATATCTTTTCTGGTATTATTTGGTGCTTAGTGAATTGTTTTACACTGTTGGATGATATTTATCTGTCAACGCCAATCTTTTATGATATCTGTGTTCCTTTTTGTATTGACATGCATTTATATTGTCCTTCATTATCTGCTGTCTCTTCCCCTTTGTTGCAATGTTTGCACTATTGATATGCCACGTACTTTTATTATTTTCTCACTTGCATGTTGTAGCTACCATGTAACTGAGACCCTTATCATTTGGCATTAACCCACCCATACTTCATTTATTTTCTTATCTTTATTTCTGGGTTACTTTTCTTCCCTTTTTCTTTCAAGATGGCCACCCGAAAGGGAACCGGAAGACGTTTACATGGGGAGTCAGA
The DNA here is from genome assembly GCF_000816755.2 of Arachis ipaensis. Lineage (NCBI taxonomy): Eukaryota > Viridiplantae > Streptophyta > Magnoliopsida > Fabales > Fabaceae > Arachis > Arachis ipaensis. Next base: position 108,730,310 of record NC_029794.2, on the reverse strand, counting down.
CAAGTCCATCTGCAAAATCTTTAGAGAAAAGCATCAGTTGGAGCCACCCATCCACTTGCACATCTCAGCACGCACCAAGGACGGTGCAATCTTTAAGTGTGGGGAGGTCGATACCGCTCTCCGTGGGTTAGTACCTTCCTGTCTCAACATCAATATTTAAATTTTCTTTGTTTGTTCATTTGTTCCATTTGCATATTTGATTGCATATTTGTTTGATTTCGTGCATATTTTACCACCACCTGGTTAAAGTAATATTTTCTTTTTCAAGAAAATTTTTATAGCATTTCACTAATTTGAATTAAAATTTTTGAAAAACTTGTTTGAAGAAATATTATACTGGAACATGGTTTAGAGCTCGAACACACAAAACCTGTGAGATTTTTGAGCTTATTTGAATTGGTTGCATCTTATCAACCAATATTTTATTTTTTTGGTGTGTGTTTTTCTCTCTAAAATTGTGATCTTTGTCTTGCTTAATTCTATATTTCCATTGTTTGATGTATGCATGCACTTATATGATTGAGGCCTTGTTTCACTTAGCTTACATACCCATATGACCTTAACCTTTCATTATCCTTTGCAAACCAATTTGAGCCTATTTTACACCTTTTATTCTTTACTTTAGCACATCATTAACTCTAAGCAGAAAACAATAATGTCCTTAATTTGAATCCTTGGTTAGCTTAGACTAGTGACAGTGCTCATGAATTAAGTGTGAGGAAGTTGAATTTGGAAACATTTGGTTTGAGAATTGAGTATATTAGAATTTTCTGAAAATGTGAAAGAAATGTTTAGGACATGATTCAAGCATTCAATACCTTAATCATATGCATTGAAAAAAAAAAGAGAAAAATAAATAAATAAATAAATAAATAAATAAATAAATAAAAAAGAGAGAGAAAAACAAAAAAAAAAAGAGCAAATAATAAAAAGGGGACAAAAGTACCCCAATGTTAAATTAATGAAAAATCAATGCATATATAATAAAATTAAAGAAAAGTTGATACATGAGTATGTGATGTAAAAGTGGAAATTTTGGGTAGCTAGGCATGAATTAGAATTATATAGAGTATATGTATGTTAGGTGAAAGCTTAGGTTAGTCAAAGATTCATATTTTAGCTCACTTGGCCATACATATATCCTCACCCTTACCTTAGCCCCATTACAACCTTGAAAAGACCTCATGATGTTTGCATTGGTACATTAAATATTGTTGATTGGTTAAGTGAAGAAAAAAGTTTAGAAAGCATGACTAGAGAAGAGTAGAGTGAATTACCTTATACACTTGAGAGATTAGAGTGATATACACTTCCAGTGAGGGTTCAATGCTTAATTCTATGTTCCCTGCTTTCATGAGCTATCTTCTTACAAGTTTACTTGTCTTTTATTGTATAATTTGAATTAGTAAAATCTGATTTATGTTTGTCTTGAAGAGCTTATTTACTTTTAACCAAGTAGATAGAAACATCTTAGCATGTAGTTGCATTCATATAGATAGGCTGCATTGCATACTCTCTATCATTCCTCTTCACCCCTTTATAGCTTCTCTTGAGCTTAGTATGAGGACTTGCTAATGTTTAAGTGTGGGGAGGTTGATAAACCACTATTTTATGGTTTATCTTGTGCTCAATTGAGTGGATTTTATCAATCTTTCATACACTTATTCATATGATTTGTATGAGTTTACGTTTTCCTTCCTGATTTTGTGCTATGATTGAAAACATGCTTTTTTGGTCTTAATTTTGATATGTTTAATATTTTCTTATTACCATTCGATGCCTTGATATGTGTGTTAAGTGTTTTCAGAGATTACAAGACACGAATGGCTTAGAGGACAGAAAGGAAACATACAAAAATGGAAGGAAAGCACAAAAATAGAGTTTTGAAGAAAAGGGGCAGCGACGCGAACGCATGGATGATGCGGTCGCTTGCCTAGCGCGAAAAGGCATCGATGCAAGCACGTGACTGACGCGGACGCGTGCCTTGAGCAGAACGCAAATGACGCGTACGTATGACCAAAGCGAACGCGTGACAAGGAAAACTCTCAGATGACGCGAACGCGTGATCTACGTGAACGCGTGACAGACGCCACGCACCAGAATCTACAAAAACGCCTCCAGAGAATTTTGGACCCTTTTTCGGCCCAATTCTGAATCCAGAAACACAGAATATAAGCCAGAGAATGGAGGAATCAAAGGAGAGGACGGATCATGCTTCCATTATTCACTTTTCATAATTTAGATGTAGTTTTTAGAGAGAAAGGTTCTCTCCTCTCTCTTAGGATTTAGGATTAGGATTTCTCTTAAAGGATTTAGGATTATTTCTTCTCAATTTCCAGGTTTAATGTTCTTTTTATTTATTTTCTCAATTTTGTTTATGTACTCTTTATGTTTAGATTGATTTTCTATTTAATATATTTTGAGGTATTTTAGATTTGACTTTGCTTTGTTTTATTTATATGGATGTTTTTAATTTGATTTAGATATTTTCTTCCTTTTGGGCTCTGGTTAAGTAATTGGTAACACTTGAGTTGTCAAACTCAGCAGTGGTTGAAATTGGCAGATTACTGATTGAATTGGATCGCTCTGAAACTAGTCTTCCCACAGGGATTGACTAGAACTTGAGGATCAAGCTAATTAGTCCACTTGACCTTCCTTTGTTTAGTAAAGGCTGACCAAGTGGGATTAAAACCCAATTCTCATCACACCTGATAAGGATAACTAGGATAGGAATTCTAATTCTCATTCCTTGCTAAGAGTTTTTTTAATTATTAATTTATTTTTCGTGTCATTTAAATTACCTGTTCCGTATTCTAAAAACCCCCAATTTACAAGACTCATAACCAATAATAAGAATACCTCCCTGCAATTCCTTGAGAAGACGACCCGAGGTTTAAATACTTCGGTTATCAATTTATTTAGGGGTTTGTTACTTGTGACAACCAAAACTTTTGTAAGAAAGGAATTCTTGTCGGTCTAGAAGCTATACTTACAACGCGAATTTATTGTGAAAATTCTTGATTGCGTGAGAGTTTCGTTCTTCACGGAGTTCTTAATAGTCAAAATCCGCACCGTGTTTCCAAGGGACTCATTGAAGAAAATGCTAACACACTTGAGCAAGAGACCGATGCGTATCTAGTGGACAACCCGGATGACGAGGACGATGATGAGGAGGATGAAATAGAGGAGTTCGATGAGGGCGAAGAGTCCCGTAATGATGGTATTTATATTGTGTATTTTGCTTTACATGATACATTAGTTATTTATTTTGTGGTCATAAATGGTGTCTCTGTTTGGTTTTTCCTGAATGATATGTGGTATCTATGTTGCCTTGAGTACATAATAGACTATATTTAATTGTGTTTATAAAATTGTATCCAGGTAAGGTAGCCACTCCGGATGACAAAGCCAAAGGTTACAATATGAGGATTGATCCTCCACGTCGTAGCGCTAATTGCTACACTCCATCTGTGTTCAAAAAGGCCGCCAAAAAATGCAAGGACTTTGTGAAGGATGTAAAGTGGTCAATGAGAAAATACTTGTGGTGTAATGAACTTATTTACGTATTAATGAACTGGAGTATGTTTAAAGATATTTGTATGTGTTGGTCCTTATGTATTATTTAGTTGGACTATGGTCAGGTTACTTTGTATGTTGAGAGTATTTACGTATTAATGAAGTTCATATATTGCTACTAATATCATATCAAATTAACACAGGTGGACAATTGATGTCATATTATATACTGCTACAGATATCTTATAATGCTAGAGCGTCATAATTTATAATGCTACATATATCAGGTCATGTTAACTCAATGGAAGAATTCATGTCATATTATACAATGTTACATATATCATACGTTGTTAAGTCAAATGGAATAACTCTTTTCATACTATATGATGCTACATATATAATATCATCTTAGAATGTGAATCTACTGAGCATCTCTGTCGGCATTTGCACCCGTTGACTGATGATATCTGCTACGACTGTGTCCCTCAGCCCCACATAGCCTACATCGCCTAGGACGACGTAACATTCGCGTGTCCATCTCATTCTTGAAGCGCGTTATCCTGGGGTGACCTTTTGTGACGCGTCTCAGGTACGGATTTGGTACGAACCGAGGTCCGTTGTAAGCAGGCCATGTAGTAGGATTACCTAGTGGCCTAAACCTTGCTCGGTACACCCGCCGAACTTAGTCTATCTTGTAAACATCATACACATACACTTGTCAATCCAGTCGCTGGTTGGCACAACATGCGAACACATGTCTACAGGGAATCTAGTCCACCTGAAACTCACCACAATCACATCGAAGGCCTCGTAGGTCGACTGCAAATTCCAATCCACTTGGCATCTCACGCACCTCGAAGACCTCATTCTGCCGGTCAAAGCAACTAACCTGAATGTTTCCTGATGCAAGTTGGTTTGCATGCAACTTCGACGTCATGACATCAGAAAACACATGGCTAGCATTAATCCGGGCTTCCGCCTCTGCTCTTTTTCGGGTGAACAACTCATTAAGCCTGTAGAATGTTGCCTTCACAAGAGCAGTAATGGGGAGATTGCGTGCACCCTTCAATACTAAATTGATGCATTCCACTAGATTCGTCGTCATGTGACCCCATCGGTAGCCACCATCAAATGCCAATGCGTACTATTCGCGAGGAATTCGGTTTAACTAGTTTATATATGCCTCTCCTCGTTCCTGTAAACGCTGGTAACGCACTTCGTACTCCCGCACCGTCCTCGAATATCCTGGACGATAACAACATATAAGTGGGACAAAAACATAGGTCAAAATAACTTTTGAAGGTAACTCTGTTAATAACTTACTGAAATTTACTAAAAGGTTACCAATGTTGACGACCAATTTTTGGAGGTACGGTGCCTTGAACTTTCTCAGAAAATTTGACTCTATATGCCTGATGCAAAACATGAAAAGCTCTAGGAGGTGACAAAGCTCCGTTACTGCGTTCCACAGCTGTATTGATGGATTCGTGTCGGTCGGATATTAGTCCCACATCATCCCGAGTGACAACATGTTGATGCAGGTTACTAAGAAAAAAGTGCCATGCATCAGAAGTCTCTCCCTCGACAAAAGAAAACGCAATTGGGACGATATTGTTGTTGCCATCCTGTGAAACTGCGACTAGTAGACAACCCTTATACTTTCCGTACAAGTGAGTCCCATCCACCTGGACAACTGGCTTACAATGTCTGAATGCCCTGATGCATTGGTAATAACTCCAAAATACTCTATGCAGTACCTGAATATCACCGACCAAGTCACCGCCTTGATATGCAGGCATAGTCTCAAAATGGACAATAGCTGATGGCTCCTTATGACACATGGCCTCAAACCATATAGGCAACGCTTCATACGATGCTTCCCAACCTCCAAATATTTTTTCTACTACCCTTTGCTTATCCAACCATGCTTTCTGATAACTAACGGTGTAGTTGAACTTCGATTGTACTTCTGCTATAATCGATTTTACCTTTAAGGAGGGGTCAGCCTCAACCAATGGCTTTATTGCTTCTGCAATTGTGATGGAATCCAGCTTCGAATGATCCTGTGAAATGGTGGCTTTGGTACAGGTGTGACTACCATTATACCTCCTTATAATCCAACAGTACTTCCTGCTAATCAAGCTAACCCTGATAAGCCAATCACACCCTGACCCATACTGTGTACACTTGGCATAAAATGTCAACGGCTCAGACTCATACACCCGGTTGTCTACGCTTCGTCGTATGGTATACTCTTTTATCGCCTTAATAACAGCTTCCCGGGAACTGAACTCCATCCCAACGGCAAATTCACCATCTGCGACATTAGAAATTTCTGTCGGGACAACCAGCATGGGAAAAATTTAAATTAATACATACATATTTCAAAACCGAGAATAAAGGTAAATCAATATTCACTGCATCAAGTATGATATAAATCCAAACCTTACATCATGTTATTGTGTCACTTTAAACAAAATAAGGACATGAACATCAGATGTAAAAAATCGGACCGGACTGGCCGGTTCGATCGTCACCCCCGATGAACCGAATACTAACCGGTCTGGTTCTCTAAATGATATTTACAAACTCATGTACTTTTTCATATTCATAATGTAGAGAATTTTATTATTATTTTCTAACAAATACTTGTAGTGTATAACATAAAAAAATAATAAAATATTTACTGTTCATGTTCCATATTAGTTTAAAATAACTTGATATTTTTCAAATGTTAGTAAACACATATATTTTGACTTTTATTTTTTAAACTTCTTAGTATTTTTTATTTTTTATTTACATAGGATCGGATCAACCGCTTCAACCTCTAACACATATCTGACATCAACGCATGATTAAATAATGGTTAATAAATACTAATTCACTCATAAATAATTCAATAACTAACTAAAAAAAACTAATACGACGAATTACGTACCTGCAGTCATGTATTCCGGAAACTCCGGAACATGCATGGCTTCCAAGTCCAAAACTCGCATGAATGATGGCTCCCCAAACGGCATATCGTTTGCAAGTGTATTTGCCACCTCTGTCACATCTGGATCTATAGTTTCGTCTCCTTGATCTTCATCTCCATCTGAACCAACACATTCGTAGTTGCTTTTGAACTTTTCTTTACTGTCACTATTATAATCTTCCCGTAGAATATTCCGGTCGGCCTCAGATTGTTCAAACTCAATATACAACTCGATGAACGAGATCTGAGCCCGGTTTTCAATATACATTAAAAACATCTCTTGCATGCTCGCTTCGTCCATTACATATCTGGTTTGAAATTAGACGAACCCACCAAACACCGGTATGGAATATCTGTATATAATACATGATATTTTTCTTGCCTTCTCAGAGTCAATCTTTTCACAGATCACACCTTTGAGCTCTTCAAATGAGATGATAAAAGGAATAACAACATCTAGTGGATTTTCACAAATAAACTTTACTCCTTCAGACGTTTGTAACAAAATCTGACCAAAATAATACACTTTTAGTAACACTCTGTCACTCATTTCTCTCAATCATCAAAAAAAGAGCATAACCTTAGCTACTAACTTCTCTTGTTCAAAACAAGTATGAAAGAAACCTAAAAAAAGAAACAGAGGAAGCAGCCGTTGAAGAAGGGGAAGAAGACGCGAGTAAGCTACCACCAACTCACTACATACTTTTATATAGCCCTGTATATTCAACTTGGACCCTTCGACTAGGTTAACTTGATTCAAAAAAATATTAAAAAACCAAATCGGACCATGCGTTTTCATTTTCCGGTTCATAAAAAAGATTGCCAGAGGGTCTGATTTCAGTCTTCGTGAATTCACTCTCTCAACATGCAACTCAGACCATGCGAGTTGATGTTCCATTTTTTAACGTTAAAACCCAACTCAAGCAACACGGAGGGTCCGATTTATAGCAACCCAAATTTAATTCCTCTCACCTCCCAAATCGGACCATGCGATTTGATGGAGAAAACTTTAGTAACGAAGAACTCGGACGGTTCGAGTTCTTCTCCCACACGCTGCCAAAAATCTGTCCCACATATATGTCTAGTTCCCCTTGATTCCATATCGAAGAATAGCACACATATAGGGTCCATTTCCATAAAATTAAGCCAAAAATATAACTATTTCTAGACATGCTGTAAATAATTATGTTATAGCCGAAGAAGTAGTAAGAATAAATAATATCAGACTGAACTTAGCAACTCCTATATATAGCCCAGAAACTAATTATTCACCTACAACTTCTCAGATTTTAGGCGTAATAATGAAAGAAGAACCTTTTAAAATAGATAAAAAATACTATAATATATATTATTATTTTGTTATTAAACCAACATATAAATGATTCTCACCACTATACAGTCTTTAATAAAATTTTTGGATTATTCTTAAAAATCTTTTGATATTTTCAACGTAGATTTAATAACAAAATAATAATATATATTATAGTACCTTCTTTTATGCGAAACTTTTTATGGAAGGGTCAAGCTGATGGTAGAGGCCTGAATCTAGTTAACTGAAAAGTGTTGGTCACCCTTAAGAAGTTTGGAGGTCTGGGAATTAGAGACCCTTTTTGTGCTAATATTTCTCTTCTTGAAAAGCTGGTTTGGGAACTTTTTTACCATCCAGAAAAGCTATGGGTTCAACTGTTGACGGAGAAATACTATTCTTCTAAGGATGATTGTTTCAGTCAGTCTCGAGGAAGGAGATCTTATGTTTAGAAGAGTATATGTCGAACCTGGGATAGTGGGATATCCTGAAGGAAGGTTTTATTTGGTGCATTTGGGATTTGGAACAGAACTTTTGGTTTTCTAAATGGAGAACAGAGGGGCGACTGTGTCAGGAGATGGATTATGTTCACATTTCTGATTTGGATCTTAGGATCTTGGACCTTTGGTCATCTGGACAGTGGAGCCTTGAGAATATCTATTCTTCTCTGAATCAGTCTCTGCAAAGCAACATTAACTCTTACAACCTGGATGTTCAAGCTGGTTTAAAGGTCAGTTGGTGTTGGACTGGTGCGGCTTCAAAGGTTTATGATACTCGCAGTGGTTATTTGTGGCTCAGTAAGAAGATGTTTAGTTGGGAGGATAGGGGTAATTGGCTTTGGCTTTAGCGTCAACATGTTTTGGAAAAACACAAATTTTTGGCCTGGCTAGGTCTTCGAGAGGCTCTTCCTACTGCTGCATTTCGTTTTATGAGGGGTATTTCGCACACGGATAGTTGTCCACGATGTTTCTCAAGTCAAAAATCGATTTTACATTGTATTTGAAATTGTCCAAAAGCCCAACTAGTTTGGCAAGCTTTAGGGATCTCCGATCAACCAATGGATTTGATGAATTGGTTCTTACATAACAGCAAACATCATCCCTTTAGATTCTTTTCTGATCTTTGGTGGATTTGGCGTTCGAGGAATAACGAGATCTTTCATCTTCACGAGCATTGGACCACAGACAAGGTAATTGGTATGGATTTGTCCTTGGAAAAGGAGCTCCGAAATATTTTTGAGTTGCAACGACTGTCTATCCCCTCCACCATTAGTGGCTCTTGGATTCCCTCCTCAGTGGGTACCTTTAAGATTAATTGTGATGCTAGTTATCCTGGCAATGATGCTCGAGTTGGTTTTGCTTGTGTTAGCAGAGATTGGAAAGGAAGGTGGCAACGAGGCTGTCTGGGAATAATTGAGAGTCGTAGCATTTTGCAAGGAGAGTTGTTTGCTATTTGGAGAGGCTTTCTTTTAGCATGGGACTCGGGACAAAGAGACATTATATGTGAGACAGACTGTGTGGAGGCTTTTACTATTGTCAATAATTTATAGGATTGCTCTGGGTTTATTGATCATTTGGTGTTAAAAATCCGAGATATCATGTCTTGGAAATGGCGTGCTGATCTTCGGTTGATCTTGAGAGATGCAAATACAGTAGCAGACATCATAGTAAAGACTGCAATGAGGACCCTTTTCTCCCCAAGTGGAGCTTCCGTTGCCTTGGAAGGAATTTGAGAGTAGTATTAAGCAGGACTGTCTTTCTTAAGCAGTTTTTTGTTTATTTTTTCTTTCTTAGTTGTTGTTTATTTTCTTTTAAATCACCAAAAAGTATTAATAATGTTAACTTTTAGAGTAATAATATTTACGAATTTAAATGTAATATGAACTTGTATTGAATTAACTGAACTTGTTGAGAATACAAGGATTGCAAACAAAGCTTAAAAACAGAAGAGAATATGAGATATTATGTGTAAAATTTGAATGTTTTTTCTAAACTCTCTCCTCTTTTTTTATATGGCAATTACTTTTCTAGTTACAACATTTTTTTATAAATATGTTCCTAGTTTCTATGAATCTGATTGTTCTTTTTGTGGGCGAATTCAGATGCTCTTTCCTGATTTTTATAAACCTTGTGACTTGTATTCAAAAAATCTATTCTAATTTTATAAATCTAGTAGTTTATATTCAAAAATCTTGTCCTGATTTTATAAATTTGTTGGCTTTTGTTGTGGGTGAATTCTTTTGTCATATTAGGAATCATTTATTTTTATTTCATGCCTTTTAACACCTATGTTTTTATTGTTAGATGTCTCTCATTAATTTAGACATTGTTTTTATTTTACAATTTAAATGGGTCTTGAATGTCTTGTATGTATAATTTTGAGTTGGACTGGACTTTTTCATCTTCTCCTAACGGAATTAATTTTATTGCTTTTAAAGAAGTTTGAATATCTTCTTCAGAAGTAGCTGTTGTTAGGGCTGTCATGATCTATTTTTTCTGTGCAAAGAATTGAGTCTCTTTTTTATAAGATATTTTATCAAAACTTGTGTTATGACCAGGAGGGTTTGATTTTTCTAGGACAAAGTTATTCAGTTATCAATGACTCTTCTACTGATTAAGTTGAATCAAATTTATTCTACCATTTTATCTTTACACTTTGAATCAAATATTAAACACTAGGAGTGTCTTATATTTTGTAGAATCATATTCCCATATCATTGTCCAGCTGATTTTCATGGTAACTATGAAAGAAATAGCTTGTAGTCGGCTAAAAATAAAGTCTTATTTTTCAAATATTCATATGTCAGACTCACACCCTTCGAGAAAAAGGCTTGCAGTGGTCTAAATTCTTGAAACTATATTTTGAACTACTTAAGAAACTGTAAAAAAAAATTTTCTTGTGTAGAACTATATAAACCATGAATGTGGACTTGGAGATAGATATAGAGTGAACCATTATGCATTTATATAATCATAATAGGAATAATTTTGAGGCTTAAATTTTTTAATAAAACTTTTGCAGTGAAATGGA
>NC_029794.2:108717471-108719472 GCF_000816755.2 Arachis ipaensis | reverse complement strand
TTTTTCCATTTTAAAAGGGTTATTACTTTTAAAATTAATTAATTACATAAAAGTATTTATTATAAAAGATAAAATATAATTTTAGATAATTATTTAATTATAATTCGATCAATTATTTTATAATTAAACTAATTACTCAGTGACTTATACTTTATTTGGATTAATTATTAATTTGGTTTTGAATTTTTTTTGTGTGTGTGTCAAAGTTAGGCTTCACTTATTGAACAAAAAAAAGTGGGTTCACGTTGAATCTCAAACAATATCATAAAAGGGATATTCAAAACCAAAAAGACTAGAAAAGTAATCAATAACCATAAGAAATATAAAAAAAATAGATTCATCTAGAAGAAATAAAAAAGAGACGAGTGGTTCGGTGTCTTCTTTCTCTAACTTGCAGACACTATTGTTAGAGCATAATCACATCCAATCTTTTTTGTTGACGCTAAAACTTGAAGCGGCTCTAAGTTTTCTCCTTTAAAAATAACCTTGTTTCCAGCTTTTCACACTTTCCAAAACAAGTTAGCAGCTTCTTTCAACTTTTGCTTTCCATTTCTTCTCCTTGTGAAATTTTCGTCCACTTTTAGCCATCATTTTCATGTTCTTGTGTTTGAATTTGGTCTAAGTACTTAAATATCAGAGCTTTGCCATGCATTTCAAGACTGTTCACACGTTACCAAATAATGTAGTACTTGCTAGTCTTTCACTTTACATCTTCGGCACAAAGGAAAATTCTTTAAATTCTTCCATTTAAATTTTTGTTTACTAGAATTTCATCATGTAGAACTTTCAACAAGAAGTTTTTAACTATGGGTTGGCATTTCAGGTCCCATAGTAAATTTCATAATCTTTTCTGTTGACACTGGGGGAGTAGAAGTTGAAGGGTGATAAAATTGATGTGCTAGCTGGTATCCAGATGTAATTTATAGCAACTCCTTCTTTCTCTTGATTAGGTAATATAGTCCTCACCTGCTGTAATCTTCATTTGTAAGATAGCCCAAAATATCTCTATACTAAAAAGTATTATTATCAATTGTTGGTTCTATTGATTGTTTTTCATCATAAGCTGGTTTACCCATTGTATTTGAACTCCTTCACTAGGTATCATTAGAGTAGATAGTGGAGAGTTGATTTTTGATCCAAAAATCCTCCTAAATTCTTACTGAGCTTCCTCTCCTAATCTTCCATTTAACCCATTGTTCTAAGATTTTTATGCCTTCTAGTAAGCTTCTCCAGTCCATGAGGGATTATTGTTAGTTTCTATCTATAAAAAAATTTGCATATCTAAAATATTTATTTTTACAGACTTTGAAAATGAGAAGTGAGGATTTTGTAAGCAATTTTCATCTTTGATTTTTTAATATAGCCAAGTTGAATATTTTGATATCTCTAAAATTCATCCCTTCTTGAGACTTTTGTCTGCACATTACATTCCAATTTACCCAATGCATTCTTCTTTTTTCATCTCTATGACCCCACCAAAATTGCATCATCATCTTGTGTATTTCCTCTGTTAGTATTTCTGAAAGCTTAAAATAACTCAATATGTATAACGAAACTGCAGTAGCCACCGATTTAATAAGCACTTCTCTACCACTTATTGATAATAGAGGTCATTTTCATTGTTGAAGTTTTGCAAAATCTTTGTCTTTAATATAAGTGAAGGTAAACTTTTTAGACCTCTGAATGACTGAAAGAAGTCCCAGGTATTTATCTTGTCTCCCCACATGTGGCACTTGTAGGATAGCCGCTAGGTATTTTCTAATCTCGGTTAGAGTGTTAAGACTGAAAAACATTGATGACTTGTCTAAGTTAATAACTTGTCCCCTTAAAAAGGAGTATGTCTGTAGGATGTTCAACAAATTACCACATGCTTTTTTTGAAGTCCTGCTAAATAGAATAAAATCATCTGTAAAAAATAGGTGACTAATAGTAAGATATCTATGATTCAACCTTAAACCAACAATTTTTTTATCTCTATTCTCCTCTGTGTAGTAGATGAAA